>NW_007116579.1:0-653 GCF_000164805.1 Carlito syrichta
AAAAACAAACAAACAAACAGCTCCGTTAAAAAGTGGACAGAAGACATGAATTAACACTTCTCAAAAGAAGATATACGGGCAGCCAACAGACACATGAAAAGGTGCTCAGCCTCACTCATCATCAGAGAAAGTAAATCAAAACCACATTTAGATACCACCTAACCCCAGTAAGAATGGTCATCATTAATAAAACAAACAACAACAGATGTTGCGAGGATGTGGAGAAAAAGAAACACTTCAAAAATGCTGGTGGGAATGTAAACTAGTGCAACCTCTTTGGAAGACAGTATGGCAATTTCTGAAAGAACTAGAAATTGACTTTCTATATGATGCAGCAATTCCCATCTTGGGAATTTACCCAGAGGAACTCAAATCAAAAATAAAGAACCAACCATGCTACCCAGTGAAGCCAGACTGCATTTAAAAAATGTGGTGCATACACACAGTGGAATATTATGCAGCTATAAAGAAGGGCAAGCCGGGCTCGGTGGCTCAGCCTGTAATCCCAGCACTTTGGGAGGCTGAAGTGAGTGGATTGCCTGAGCCTGTGGGTTCAAGACCCGCCTGGGCAACTTGGTGAGACCTCATCTCTACGATAAATTAAAAAAAATTAGCCGGGGGTGGTAGTGCGCGCCTGTAGTTCCAGCTACTTG
>NW_007116580.1:0-576 GCF_000164805.1 Carlito syrichta
CACTCGTACACTCATTGCAGCTTTATTTTCAATAGTCAAGACTTGGAAATAATCTGTGTCCACCATGAATGAATCAATAAAGAAAATGCAACACATGTATGCACGGGAGCGCGCGTGCGTGCGCGCGCACACACACAGCGGAAAACTGTTTACCACAGATTTTAAAAATAAGAAAATATTTTCTTATGTGTGATAACATGGGTGAACCTGCAGGACATCATACTAAGTAAAAAATGAAAGAAAAAGCTAAAATTATACAAGAAAATGGTAGAATGGTGATTGCCAGCAGCTGGTGGAGAGGCATAGGAATGGGAAGATGTACTTCAAATGTGCTCATTCATCTGGGGACCTTTGACAACAACTTTAATACTATAATAAATGATTGAGAGCAGCAGGAAACTGGGGAAGGTAGTGGGGCAGGTAGGTGTGATTTACAGTAGTAGAAATGGGGAAGGGTGGGACAACTCATCAATAAGCGTACCTGCACAATAAATATTTGTGTACCTAACTCTGAATTGCACCCCACGATGTTGAAATAAAAACAAAATTAAGTTAAAAAGTAGTTAGCCGGGCTCG
>NW_007116581.1:0-736 GCF_000164805.1 Carlito syrichta
GGAAGCACACTGGGGTGAGGGGTTGAATGCAGCTTATTTTATTTAGCTTCTTATGTTAACAGATTAGAGAGCACCATAGCTCAGTTAGGTTCAAGCCACCCAGAAGTGACTACAGATTCAATGAGGCTTTGAACAACCTGGTAGGGAACCAGTGGCATTCACTCTTTCTTCCTCTTTGTAGACAAGAACAAAGTAGCTACCAGAAGCATGCCAGAGCTTATTCCAGGTAAAAATGCCAAGAAGCAGTGATAACATTTTTTTCTTACTTTTGTTATTAATTGTTCATTAAAGATGGAGTCTTGCTCTGTCACCCAAATTGAGGTGCAGTGGTGTGATCACACTCCCTGCAGGCTCAAACTCCTTGGCTCCAACCATCTTCCTGCCTTAGCCTCTCCAGTAGCTGGGCTAACGACTTATGCCATCTCATCCACTATTTTTTTTAATTGTGTAGGGACAGAGTCCTTCTATGCCACCTAGGCTGGTCTTCATCTCCCAACCTCAGGCAATCCTCACACCTCAGCCTTCTAAAGCTTTGGGATGACAGGCATGAGTCACGGTGCCACACTAGATATAATGCCACACCAGACATAATTGACACTGAGTTTGATGGATGGGAAACTGAAACTCAATAGTATGTTTTGCATATATTATGTATTTGTGAAGTTAACAAGAAAACTATAGAAATAGTGGCATGTTTGTTCCTGTGATGTTGAATTAGTGCTCCTGCACACGTCTA
>NW_007116582.1:0-799 GCF_000164805.1 Carlito syrichta
ATAGGAATTCCTGAGGAACCTTCTGTATACTTGGTACTTCAATTTTCTCTGCTTATTGTATTTTATCTTTTACTTTTTTTCTCAGCCTGCCATCTACTGTGCCATTCCTATGTGGCATTTTACATCTTGATCTCTTATTTGTGTTTCCTTTTAGTGATTTCCTTCATTGGGTTGCCAGTAGTTGATTTTAGATAATGACTTCGTGTCCTTGAACCTTCATTTTACGTGGGGATGGAAGTTGTATGTACCCCAGAGTGAGTAAGCAGACTTCTAGAGAACACCTGCAGATCCCTCGGCCCAGAGTTTGGGACACTGGTCATCCTAAGTTGTATCTGCTCTCTGCCCTTCCCACCTCTCTGCATTTGGACTGGCAATGACCAATGAAAACAGTCTTGTCTTCACAGATGGCCAGGTTCTGTGAGCCTGGGTCCTTAATGGCAGGTCTAGAACAGTTTTCTTTATATATCTTGTGCTTCAGAGAAACTAAGTTGTTTATTTTACACGTTTTTTCAAGTGCACTTTCATTAGACATGTTCTTATTATATGTTTATATTAAATCCTTTTATTTCAAAAAATAGTTTAAATTTCATTCTCTCTTTTGTCCCATCTTCAAACTATAAGAGGTTTATTCTTTTCTGAGGTGGAACCTGTCATCTTTTTTATTTACTTTATTATGCTTACTCATCACTAGCTAGACTTAAATCCTTGAAAAGCAATTAAAAAATAAATAAAATAAAGCATTTTCTTGCCACCCTCTGCATCCTCTATGAAAGATAGCAATGTGAATTTTATGTAATGG
>NW_007116583.1:0-787 GCF_000164805.1 Carlito syrichta
AATATATAAATGTCAATAAAATAGATGTACCACCTAGGTTTGGGTGTCTACTCCATGATGTCTGTACAACCACAAAATTGCCTAGTGATGCATTTCTCAGAACGTATTCTCATTGCTTGTGACCCATGATCGTTTTTTAGTAAACTGGATGAGAGATTTGAGGGTCTTACCTTCTACACCAAGGAAATGGGCGAAGGCTTGGAAGAACTTTAGGAATCGCAGGAGGGAGAATCTGAAAGACTTGCTGACTGATGAGATCGGAGTGGAACAGACACTTAAGTGCAGAAGCCAAGAAAAAGGCCCAGCTTGGTGTCTAGGCTGGCTCCACGGAGATGGGGAATATCATTGGAAGATAGGTTTAAGTACAGTACATCTTTTGTGGAAGAAAATGAGTGCATTCTGGGTTTGCAGAATCTGAGATGGGGTGAGGGTATGTCTCTGGAGCTCAGGGGAGAATCTAAGGTGTAGAGAAAGCTTAAGGAGTCATCCTCTCATGATGATGGCTGAGGTCACATAGGAAGAAGGTAGTCTAAAGAAGAGAAGGTTTCTGAAGAAAAGACCCTAGAACACCAGCATGTAAGAGAAAGGGAAGAGGGAGAGCTATGAAGTGGGGTGAGAGGGCTGGTTGGTGAGAAAGGTAGGTCAGAGCCACAACAGAAGACAAGTGGGGAAGAATGGGACGATGGTGTATATGGGCCGACAGTATTATACGCTTCTGGAGTTTGTCAGCTAAAGCTGATGGTTCTACTTGTGATGTAGCAACCAGAATACATTGGTGACTGATGAA
>NW_007116584.1:0-812 GCF_000164805.1 Carlito syrichta
AAGGACTTTGGCAAATCTCATAGTACAAAATAAATATGCAAAAGACAACTGCATCCCTATACACCAACAACAAGCAGGCGGAGATCCAAATAAAAAGCACAATCTCATTCTCAATAGCCACCCCAAAAATGAAATACCTCGACATCTTCCTAACCATAGAAGTGAAAGATCTTTACAATGAGAATTACAAAATACTGCTTAAAGAAATCCAAGAAGACATAAACAAATGAAAAAATATTCCATGCTCATGGATAGGAAGAATCAACATTGTTAAGATGTCCATCCTACAAAAGCAATCTACAGATTCAATGCACTACCCATTAAGTTACCAACCTACTTCTCAGACTTGGAAATGACAATACAGAAATTCATATAGAAACATAACCACGAATAGCCAAAACAATCCTTAACAAAAAAAAACCAGGAGGTATCACACTTCCAGACTTCAAACTTTACACTAAGGCTACAGTAATAAAAACAGCCTGGTATTGGCACAAGAACAGGCTCATAGACCAATGGAACAGGACAGAGATTCCAGAATCAAAGCCTCAATTCCTCAACCAACTCATCTTTGACAAAGCCTCCAAGAACAACCACTGGGGAGAGGAGAACCTATTCAGTAAATGGTGCTGAGAAAACTGGCTGACCACATGCAGAAGATTGAAACAGGACCCCTACCCATCACCATACACAAAAATTAACTCTAAATGGATCAAAGACCTAACATAAAACTTCAAACTACAAGAATCATAGAAAATTCAGGAGACACCCTGAAACTGGAACTGGGAACCCAATTCCTATTCAGAACCCTA
>NW_007116585.1:0-752 GCF_000164805.1 Carlito syrichta
CTCCACAGACACTGATTTCAGGGTACCTAAAAGGAGCAAGCCCAATTATAAGAATCATCACACTCAGGGAAACCCAGAGATATGGCTTTCTCCTTAGGTGTTTATTATTAAATACTATTGTTCATAACCTTTATTATTAATTCATCTCAGACCAGTTGCAGTCAATATGGGGAAGATTTTTACCATAAGCAGCACAACCTGCCTTTATCAGATTTCCAAGAAAACAAAGTAAGAACATGAGCCAGAGTCAAATTTTTATGCAGAAGAAAAGGATTTTGTGAACCCTTCACCACATTTTAATATTTATTCAAATTATTCTCTTTAATTGGAAGGAATCACTAAAGTAAAGTTTGGGAAAGCAGGATGACTATTAAAATGGCACACAATGTTAGGGAAATTATAAAATACGGCCTTACAGAGATCTGAACCTAAAAGTAGCTCTAGATATATCAACATAACAATGTGCAGACCTTTGCAGACTCCAGGGCTTTGCCACTTATATGACAGTTACTGTGCAAGCAGTTATTTTTTCTCCTTTCCCTGCTAATAGGCTGATTATTCTTGTCTCATCAGTGCACAATCACCACTGAAGATGGCTTAACTTGGTAAAGAATCATTAGATTATTTTTTATAAGAGTAAATCAAGTATAAGTTATCATGCAAACACCAAGTGCACAAGGCATATCGAAATTTATTTTTAATCAACTGCTTTCAGTTATCCTTTTCTCTATCATTTCATTTGTTTATACAGA
>NW_007116586.1:0-319 GCF_000164805.1 Carlito syrichta
CATATACATTCCATTCCGTTACTCTCTATTCCATTCCATTCCATTCCGTAACTCTGCTTTCCATTCCATTACGTTACTCTCCATTCCATTATTTTACCCTCCATTTCATTCAGTTCCATTCCATTCCTTTCCTTTCCATTCCATTCTATTCATTTCGTTACTCTACATTCCATTCAAATCCATTCATTACTTTTCATTCTTTTCCATTCCATTCTGTTACTCTCCACTCCATTTCATTCTATTCCATTCCATTTCTCTCTATTCCATTCCATTCCATTCCGGTCCGATACACTGCATTCCATTCCTTCCATTCCTTTGG
>NW_007116587.1:0-719 GCF_000164805.1 Carlito syrichta
AGATTCTAACTTCAAAAAATTATGATAAACCTTGTTTTAATGAAAGAAGGTTCATACTTGGGTTAAATTCTCTCTCTCTTTTTTTTTTTTTTTTGAGTTGGAGTCTCACTCTTGTCACCCAGACTGGAGTGCAGTGGCCGCTCCTGGCCACCGCAGCCTCGACCTGCTGGGCTCCGGTGATCCTTCCGCCTCAGTCTTCCGAGTAGCCGGAACTACAGGCATGCGCTACCACGCCCGGTTGATTTTTTGATTTATTGTAGAGATGAGGTCTCGCTGCCCAGGCGGGTCTCGAACCCGCGGGCTCAGGCAATCCACTCACCTCAGCCTCCCAACGGCACGGGATTACAGGCTGAGCCACCGAGCCCAGCTCTTTTTTTTTTTTTTTTTTAGTTGGAATCTCACTCTGTCGCCCAGACTGGAGTGCAGTGGCCGCTCCCGACCACCGCAGCCTCGACCTGCTGGGCTCCGGCGATCCTTCCGCCTCAGCCTTCCGAGTAGCCGGAATTACAGGCGTGCACTATCACGCCCGACTGATTTTTTTGATTCATTGTAGAGATGAGGTCTCCCTGCCCAGGCGGGTCTCGAACCCGCGGGCTCAGGCAATCCACTCACCTCAGCCTCCCAAAGGCGCGGGATTACAGGCTGAGCCACCGAGCCCGGCTGGGTTAAATTTCTTTTTAAGCTCCATGCAGGTTAGTATCTGCTGAGGCAGCGCCTGG
>NW_007116588.1:0-739 GCF_000164805.1 Carlito syrichta
ATTATAATGACATCAAATGTGATCTGTTCACATAAACCCTGTATCATATAGCAATCCATATCATGCCCTACTGACGATTCTTTTTGTGAAAACTCATTGCTTCACAGTGTTGCTGTTTCTAGTATTTCTGTTACAATGTGGCAGGATCCAGGACTTCTGCCATTGTTTTTTTTGGAGATTATCAGTGTGACTGTACTTTTTCTGGTTACCATTTTACAGAAAAAGATGTGGTTTATGGGTAGGTCATTTTTAAGACCCTGTAAACTCTTTGTCTAGAAAATGGAGCAAATGCCAGTAAAAATTTTAAAGGACTGTCAAAGCCTCGTGAAAAACTAAACTAGCAGTTAAAGTAAAAGGTGGTAGTCAGTAAGAAAGTCTGAAGACTAAGATAAAGCTCCTAACTATCAACTTTTGGGCTGTGTTGGGTACTATATACTTGACAAATGTTAGAGTTGATGTATTTGATGGTGGTGATCATGGTCTTAAGAAATTGTTTGGTGTATTCCAAAGCAGTGTCTTAATTGGACGGTGAGCAGAAAACCACTTGCTAGTTTCTGGAAATGTACATTGACAGACTTCAATCACTTCTGTTCAATTTGGAATTAAAGTTGGGGATTAAAAATACTTGAGCGAAAAACCTCTAACCCCAATTCAATGATGAGTGAAACACCAGAAAATCTCCATTGAGGGAACTTTCACAGAAGTCATGAGCAGCACTCCTGAGAAACGTCAAAAGGGT
>NW_007116589.1:0-687 GCF_000164805.1 Carlito syrichta
AGGAATCAACAATGCCAACACCTTGGTCTTGGGCTTTGAGCCTCCAGAACTGTTAGACAACAAATTTCTGTTGTTGAAGCCCCTCCTTTCTGCCCATGGTACTTGTCTGCAGCAATGCTAATAGATGGAGACAGACGGGCAGAAGTCTGTTGACCTCTTCTGAACTTGACTCTGCCATCAGCAGCATTTGAGAAAAACAAAGGAGACAGGAAAGGGAGCCCCTTCTTCCCCAAAGCTCCACAGGAACGTGTGTCTCCCCTAGAGCATTTTGGTTGACATACCCATAGCCGCTGTGGAAATGTAAATTTTCTCTGTGCAGGAGATTAAACTCACCTAGCTCTGTCCACTAAGAAGCATCGTAGGTCACATGAGAAGTCATGATTCACCTGCCAGTCACTCAGCTTATTTCTAAGAGAGTGGACCACAGGTCCCACAGATTCCCATTGGCGGGAAGAGAACTTCAGAATGGAAAAGGTGGCACTGGGGTTCCATCTGAGCATCCTGCTATTATCATGGGGACATTGAGGGTGGGCTCTGATGTGCATGGGCATGGGAGTAGACCTAAATAAATGCAGAGGACACAGAAGGGAAGCTTCCCGATCTGGGAATGCTGCCTAAGTTGTCCTCCTTGGTCATGAGTGGGTCACATATTATGGGCCAACTTCCCCATGAGAAGTGTGTTGGGGA
>NW_007116590.1:0-690 GCF_000164805.1 Carlito syrichta
TTGATGATCAAAGTGGTCAATAAATGTCTGTTTCTTTTTTCCTTTTTGTCATTACTTACACATTTCACGATTTGTGTTTGTTTGTGTTTTTTTGCTTCCATGAATAATCTTATGCTATGCTCCATCCATTCTTTTTGCACTTCAAATGTGATCATCCTTTATTCAAGTTCTTTAAATCCCTAAGCCTTGCTCTTTTCAGGGCAGGCACATATAGCAACTCAACTGGGGCATTAGCTAGTCTAGGAGTTATGTCTTCCAGTATAACCCCTTAATCCATCAGAGAGAGAGAGAGAGAGAGAGAGAGAGAGAGAGAGACTGTGTGTGTGTGCTTGCTTCATCTACCATGCATTCTACCAAAATTTATTTGGGTTCCTCCATTAACCTGAAACTGTGCTGGGTTCTAGTAATAAAGAAATGAGTCAAGTGTGGTCTCTGCCCTGGCAGAGCTCATGTATTCCAGTGTGGAGACAGACACATAAATGGGTGCTTAAAAGCAATCCATTGGGTGTGAAAGGAAACATTAGGGAGGGGCAGCTAATTCATCTGTTGGAGCAGTTTGTCAAATATTTAGAGGAAGCTGTTATTTGTGAGTCTGACAGAATAAGCCAAGAGCTAGCCAGGAGGGAAAGGAGACAAAGAACAGGCCTGGGTGGATATTTTTGGCACAGGGGTCACATAAGCAAAGTACTG
>NW_007116591.1:0-710 GCF_000164805.1 Carlito syrichta
CCCAGATAGCTGATAAACATTATTTCTGAATGTGTCTGTGAGGGAGTTTTCAGAAGAGATTCACATTCAAATAAGTAGACTGAGTAAAGAAAATCCTTCCTCACCAATATGGGCACACATCATCCAATTTTTTGAGGGTCCAAACAGAACAAAAAGGCATAGAAAGTATGATCTCTCTATCTCTCTCTCTCTCTCTCCCCCACTTCAGCTGGCACAGCTCTCGCCTCTTCCTGTCTCTAACATCCGAAGTCATAGTTGTTGGGTCTGTGGGACTTACATAATTGGCTCTTCTGGTTCTTAGGCTTTCAGACTTGGACTAAATTGCAACACTGACTTTCCTGGTTCTCCAGCTTGCAGATGGCAATGGTTGGGGTTGGATTTCTCAACCTCCATAATCATGTAGCCAATTTACATAATAAATCTCTCTCTCTCTCTCTCAGGGGCCCTGACTAATACAGACATCTAAACAAAACAAAACAAAACACTGTATTGGAAACTTAGAAAATATGCTACTTTGAGGAATTAAATTGCCCTTGCAAAAGTGTTCATTATCTTAATTAAAATAATAGACATAATCTCTATTTATAGAAAAAAGATAAGTCTTAGAGAAAAAAGAATAGAGAATTCGTTTATTATTCATATGCATTATATATCTATAGAGAGAGAATGCCTTCTCTCTTTGTATGAATCAGTTTTGCATTTCTATAAAG
>NW_007116592.1:0-403 GCF_000164805.1 Carlito syrichta
AAGAGTTTTATGTTCTAGCAGGGAAAACATATTTGAGGAGTGCTGATATTCAGGAATCAAGTAGGGGGTCTGCAACCAAAGATAACAGGGAGCTCTGGGGCTGGGCTTTTGAGGGGGTGTCATTCAAAAAGAAGGAACCAGCTCTTCAGAGAACCGGAAGGGACATTCCTACTGAGTCACATGAGTGGAAAGACACAGAGGCAAGAAAGAGCTGACTGGTGAGAGGTGGCCACAGAAAGAAGGTTCATGGAGATGCGCACGGGGAGGGGGAGATCATGCTCAGTGAAGGGGAACACACAAAACACTCTAAATAGAAAATGGGTGAAATGCAGGAACAGGCATTTCTTGGTGAATGAGATACAGAGGACAGGAAGCGGTTGGATGGGGAGGGGAGTTGGGGACC
>NW_007116593.1:0-408 GCF_000164805.1 Carlito syrichta
ATATGACCCTGCAATCCCCCCACTGGGAATATACCCTGAAGAACTCAAATCACTCTATAAAAAAGATACCTGCACACATATGTTTATCGCAGCGTTGTTCACAATAGCAAGAACCTAGAAACAACCATGCTGCCCATCAAAGAGGACTGGATTTAAAAAAATATGGTACATATACATGATGGAATACTATGCAGCCATAAAAAAGAACAAAATCATGAATTTTGCAGCAATCTGGATGTAACTGGAGTCTATAATACTGAGTGACCTCTCACAGAAACAAAGATCCAAGTATCACATGTTCTCACTCATATAATGGACCTTGAACATCCAATGTAATACTATAAGAAAATGACTGATGGTACTGGGAAACTATGGGGGGGAGGGGGATGGGATTAACAATAGCAAATA
>NW_007116594.1:0-755 GCF_000164805.1 Carlito syrichta
ATGGCAAATATTTTAAATGTTTGGGAAAGATAGTCAGCTTCTTTAACTTCCCTTTGCATAAAGTATAGTTTACTGAGAAATAGATTATTCTTAACTTCAAGTTATATAGATAAGTTTATGCCAGATTGCTCCAGTTCTTCTACTTTAATGTGTACTACATGACAATTAAAAAAATTAAAGTCCCCTTTAAATATGCAGTCGAAAATTTAGTTCCTTTTTAATGAGGAAAAGAATGAATATAATTGCTGCACGGTATAAATAAAATGTGTGTGTTTCACTTTTTGCTTTCACTTAAATAGTCACATTGTCCTAATGTTTGCAGATGATATGGCATACAATCCTAGAAATTCCAGACCAGCTACTGTGTTCTGCCACAAGAATATGGAAGTCAATGTGTACGGAGATAATGTGGAAGTCTGTTACTGAAGCTATGAGGTACATGGCTGGGTCTAGCCCCAGTTTGGAAGTGTCAATGTCACCTTTAACAGTGGTAAAGTACATTGTCTTAATCTTTTTCTTTAAACTGAATTGTCACCGAAGCCTTGGTGTAGCTGTGTCTCTGAAGTTGATTTAAGAAACAATATATGAGTAAAATATTAAAACATGAACATTTCATGTGTGCATCTAGGATGCAAAAACTTTATATGAGCTTATGTATTACAGTATTTCAGTGGGGTTTCATGTGCCAATATTATTATACAGTACATGTATTTTATAGTAAATGTATGTTTTGCATATTTGATTAAAATTTCATG
>NW_007116595.1:0-722 GCF_000164805.1 Carlito syrichta
TGTGTCCCTTGGGGCCCTCTGTCTGCCTGCTAGGAACTGAGCTGGAGACACTTCTGGGGTGTCCCTCTCATGCCTCCACTGTGGCCGCCTGCCGTTTTGTGGTCCAGATCTGCTCATTCTTGCTGAGTGGCTGCTGTTTCCAAAGTGAGACCCTGGTGGTATCAGAGCTCTGAGCCTCTGCGTGTGGACCTCTCCTGGTCTTAGAACCCTGCCAGGCACTCTGACCTTGGTGATGTCTCAGCGGGGGAGGTTAGGTAGGGGTTGTTGGTGGCAGGGGATAGTGGGCAGGCTCTGGGCACAGGGAGGGCAACTCTCTGTGGTCTCAGATGCACAGTGCAGTGTGTGCTGGCACTGGACATCCAGTCAGTCTTAGGAAACAGCGGCATGAGCCAAAGTCAGTGTGACCCGTGGGGAGTCCTCTTGTTTGTATTTCTGGAGGATGTGAACAAGCAAGAGGCAATGACGCTGCCCCTGTGGTTTGTGGTTTTTAATCCACACTGAGCACAGGGGAATATATGATAAAACAGCGATGCCCTTCGGGGCTCTCCTTGGGGTGTGTCTGACCTCAGCCTCTGTCTCCACCTCTGTGTCTGACCTCGGCCCTCATGTCCCCTTCCTGTCTGGCCTTGGCCTCCATGTCCCCTTCCATGTCTGGTCTCAGTCCATGTGTCTCCTCCATGTCTGACCTTTGTTCCCAAGTCCCCTCTATGTCAGGCCTCGGC
>NW_007116596.1:0-488 GCF_000164805.1 Carlito syrichta
GATCTGAAGTGTGCATGTGAGGGTGGCATGAATAGGATGTAAACTGCAGGGGGCCAGGCCCTGTGGAGAGATTTAGGTGGTCCCTTGGAAGGTGTGGCAGCATCAGCGATTATTCTGGAAAAATAAAGAGAAAGAAAGAGAAGGGAGGAAGAAAGAAAGAGACTGAACTCTGTCTAGTGCAGAAGCCGATTTAATGGGACAACTGTAAGCCTTTTATCCTAAAGTTTCACAGGCAAAATCACAAGATTTTCACGTGAACACAAAGCCAGGTGGATGAGGGGCGTTCCCCAACCACCAGATGTTTTTTCAGGTATGAGGAAGGACAAACTGCAAAATTGTTTTTTTGTTCCCTATGCTAGTTAATGTTCCTTAAAAGCAATGCAACTATCCCTACTAACATCATGTTGTTCTAATAATCAATAACTTCTAAAGCTCATGTGCACACAACACCCATGATGACTAACTTAAATTGTATTACCTTTCTATTC
>NW_007116597.1:0-407 GCF_000164805.1 Carlito syrichta
TAGTTTCTCTTTCACCGGTACAATGATGGCACTAAGTGCAGAATTTACCTTGTGTCTGAACAAGGCTCTTTTGAAAACTTTAAAGTATTTTGCAGCATAGGTAAGATTAATCAGGAGAGCCAGTGCAAATACCAACCAGCAATGTGTACCTGTGTGATGATGGTGACTCACTCACCCTCTCCCAGCCTCAGTTTCTCACTTTTCTTGATCACATAGAGTTGTTGAAAGGTTGAAATGAGGTTATGTAAATAGTTATACTTGTTTATTACAAAATACGAATGTCCATGTTTTTTGTTCTCTGTACACATGCACATAATCCTTTTATGGAAAGGAGAAGCATATGGGCATTTCTTGCTCTTTTGTCATCCATATTGTTTTTCTGCCTATCTGCCAGGGTGTGTTTATTA
>NW_007116598.1:0-576 GCF_000164805.1 Carlito syrichta
TTAAATAAAAAAATTAGCCGGGCGTGGTAGCACGCGTCTGTAATTCCGGGTACTTGGAAGGGTGAGGGGGAAGGATTGGCGGAGCCCAGCAGGTGGAGGCTGGGGTGGGCGGGAGCGGCCACTGCACTCCAGTCTGGGCGACAGAGTGAGACTCCAACTCAAAAAAAGAAAAGAAAAGTCCACCCCAGACAGTCCGTGGACTGTGTCACGAAGATGGCAGACACAGACAGGGAGACAGAGGTCAGACCGTGGAGAGAATCAGGACGAAGCCCAGAAACTCCCCATGTATAAACTTAAATGAGACCTTGAGGAACTGTGGCTATCTGGCAGCACCTGGGCCTCTGCTGTGACTGATGTGGGGATGGGCTGGTCAACTCCACTGTCATATCAAAATACCACGGGTCAGGTGACTGAAACAATAGAAAAGTAATTGGCTCAGTTCTTAAGGGCTGGATGTCCAAGATCAAGGTGCCAAGTGATTCAATTCCTGGTGAGGGCTCCCCTCCTAGCCACAGATGGTTTCCTTCTGTTGAGAAGTTTTTCTTCATATTGAGAACATGGCCACTTTGTGCACTC
>NW_007116599.1:0-732 GCF_000164805.1 Carlito syrichta
TTTTAATTTTCATTTCCCTTATCACTAGTAATGTTGAACATTTCTTCATGTATCTGTTGACCACTCGTAAGTCTTCTTTTGAGAAGGGTCTGTTCTTGTTTTTTGCCCACTTTGTAATGGGGTTGCTTTTTTCTTTTCAGCACGTTTGAGTTCTTTGTAGATCCTAGATGTTAGGCCTTTGTCAGACATGGAGTTGGCAAATACGTTTTCCCAGTCTGTTGGCTGTCTCCCTGCTCTCTTGATGGTTTATTTGGCTTTGCAGAAGCTTGTCAGTTTAATGAGGCCCCACTTTTGTATTTTATCTCTTATGATCCGTGCATTTAGGTTTTTGCTCAGGAATTGGATGCCAGTTTCAAATTCCATAAGGGTATGTCCTGCATTTTCTGAAGTTCTTATGGTTTGAGGTTTTACATTTAGGTCTCTGATCTATCTAGAGTTAATTTTTGTGTATGGGATTACATAGGGGTCTTGTTTGAATCTTCTGCATGTGGTCAGCCAGTTTTCCCAGCACCATATACTGAATAGGTTCTCCTCAACCCAGTGGTGGGTGGTGGACGGTTTTTCGAAGATGAGTTTGTTGAGAAATTGAGGTTTTGCTTCTGGAATCTCAATTCTATTCCATTGGTCTATATGCCTGTTTCTGTACCAATACCAAGCTGTTTTGATGATTGTAGCTTTATAGTAAAAGTTTAAAGTCTGGTAGTGTGATACCTCCCTGCTATTTTTTTTTTT
>NW_007116600.1:0-818 GCF_000164805.1 Carlito syrichta
TCGCCACTGCACTCCAGCCTGGACGATGGAGTGGGACTCCGTCTCAAAAAATTTTTTAAAAAGACATTATAACGCTAAAATGAGATAAACATCTTGTCTCAACATTTCTAAAGTTAAACTCAGCTTTTCTGTTAAAATTTTAAATATTCATGCCTTTTTCCCTCCTCTTTGTAACATGTAGCCACTAATATAAAAATTTGAAAATAAAAAAACATAAACATGATTTCAGCTTGTCTCACCTGTTCTGTGTGCGTCATCCAGTCAGTTCTACACATATGCAGGTTCCTTGTTCTCAGGTTGTTCTTTCATGAATCCAACTATAGATTTAAATTATTTTCTGAAAAATATCAATAAAATTAAAAGCAATACAAGTAAACTATTCAGTAATAATCATCAACATATTATTTACATTGTATGTATTAGGTGATAACAGTACAGTAATCTAGAAATTATTTAAAACATACAGGAACATATGCATAGCTCATATGCAAATACTATACAATTTTTTATGAGGGAATTGAAAATTCATGAATTTTGGAGTGGTTACTAAGGGAAACTGAGGGAACACTGTATTTAATGGAAAAAATTTATGTCTATATACACTTATCAATGTATAGTGAAATGGCATCATAATGCACATGCATTTCTGTAAATGCCTTAAGAATGTAGAATGCCTATTTCAGTGCCACATACAATCATTCCATGGCATCACTTTGAGATTTTGTGCTTTGCTAAATACAGCCACTTAAGCATTCAATATTCTTTTTCATTGAGTGTTCATGTCATTTTGAATTGCTTTATCTAAATATTTATACAAA
>NW_007116601.1:0-735 GCF_000164805.1 Carlito syrichta
GGTTCCAGCTACCTGGAAGGCTTAGATACAAGGATGGCCTGAGCACAGCATGTTGAGGAGGTGGTGGCCATGAGTGTGCCACTATACCTCATCCGCCCTGGGTAACAGAGTGAGACTCCTATAAAAATAAAAATAAAAAATAAAAGACCGCTTACTTGTTCAGAGACACAGATAGAAAGTGACGACCAGTTTTGTGAAGGCTGGCAGTACATCATATTGCCTTCTTCAGATAGTACTGAATACGAATGTGTAAGCTGTCTGATGAAAAATTTTAGACGTTTGTGCAGGGAGTGGAGTTGGAGACACTTTAATTAAATGCATGCAAAGATAAAAGACATGTAAGGTACGGGGAGCAGTGAAGAAATGATTCCCCAAAGAGTCCTTTTTGATTAGCTGAGACTGACTTAGCCCAGCTTTGAGGAGCACCCAGGTTCACACACCTTTCATGACTGGGGAGCCATTGCCTGCAACCACCACGAATAAATTAACAATTAAATTCCATTCTTGATATTTTTCCCATTTGAAATGTGACTCGCAAAACTTTATAAATATAAAAGGGTGATCAGAGTTCAATAGCAGTGAGTCATTTCACAGAGAAGCTTGCTTGCCTCTGTACTTGCAAATGTCAGCCTCATGAGGGGCAGAAGAAGAGCAAATGAAAAGATTTGAATCAGCTGCAACAGGCACACTTATTCCCAGAGTAGAATTCATTGAAGAAAAAGTGCCCGATCGCGA
>NW_007116602.1:0-752 GCF_000164805.1 Carlito syrichta
ATCAGGGAAGATCTGCTGGGATCGCTGCCACCGCTCCTGCGACGGAGACTGTCCTGCCCACCCGGCGCGGGGCTCCTGTTGCCTGCTCGGAGGCAGGCAGCCATCTTGTTCCTGTCCGGCCCCACCCCCTCTGGGGCGAGCAGATGAGAAAGCACCACCTGCTGGCGATTCAAGGTAACAACACCGAAACGGGAGAGACAAGCTTCATAAAGACATAGACTAAACTTCTGAACCGAGGTTATTCTGAACTGTCCTTCACAGCAGATCAGGGGAACTGACCCTAACTGCAAACTAATTTACCAGCTTGAAAAAAAAAAAAAAAAAAAACGGGAAATCAGACCTGAAAGGACATTGGACTTAAACGAAATGTCTCAGAGTGTGCTTCATTGATTCTATTAGTTTAATGACTTAATTCTATTCCTACTGTATTGTTCCCTTTTTTCTCTTTTCCCTTTCCTTTTCTTCTCTTTTATTCTGTCTGTGAACCAGGTCTTTGTATAGAGGAACAGCACACTAATAAGATGGTTGGATAGCTGGTATACTAGCATCACTATATGTTTTATTTTTGTTTGTATGAGAGTTGGTTCGACTGTAGCGGTGGTCTATTGTTTTTATCTGTTTCAGTATAGGCCTCTCTCTCTATTTGTTGGCACACTCGTTTGTTTCCCCCTTTACTCCTCTATCTCTCCACTCCCCTTTTCAACCCACTATCTGCTCCATTCTTTCCCCTCTGCTAACCACATTTTATTTCA
>NW_007116603.1:0-815 GCF_000164805.1 Carlito syrichta
TGACTGTGTATTATTCTATGGTATGTATGTATCACTTATTTAACCAATTGCCTCTTAGTGCCTCTTTTTTTATTGTTGTTATAATTTCATATATTGCTTCATTGAACATGCAGGATGGACTGTGGATTCTTTTGTAAGAAAAATGACTAAAAGTAGACTAGATTCAATAAGTTGGACTCCCAACCTTTTGTATTTTAGCAGTTCTACTAAGTTACTCTCTGAGGACGTGTGTATCATTTGATACAAGATAGTATATTGTGATGGTAAAACGCTGGAATTAGGAGGATGTGGGCTTGAATTCCAACTCTGTTTAGCTGGGAGTAGCCTGGTATAGAGAATTAATGTATCAGTGTCTCAGTTCTCTCATCTATAAATAAAAAATGTCTACCTAACTGAGCTATTGTGAAATTGAATGTCTTAACATACATCTGGTACTTAGAAAAGGGCCTAGCCTATTTTGATTCCAAAATGTTTTCTACCTTCATGTAAATATTCGCTGCTATAATTAACACCAACATTTTCCAAGGATTTGCAAGATTGAACAATGTGAGGCTTCGATCGATTGCTGTTTTAGAATGTGTTTTGCAGAGAATGTTGGCTTTGACTGCCTTTGACTACAGATAGCTCCATTGCCGTTTGCATATGGACTGGCGTTAAGCATTCACATGTAGGCAAAAATACATATTAAGCACTCAAGTTTTTAAAATATTGCGTTAGTCCTACCACTTGCAATCTGTTTTTTAGAGTTATTATACATCTATCCATAGTAGTAGTAAAATATAAATAAACCCTAGGTTTTTAGAGTATATAATTTT
>NW_007116604.1:0-748 GCF_000164805.1 Carlito syrichta
TCTTCTGATAGACAGTCAACTTCCTCTTATTAGCTGGGTGGGTAGGGGCACCAGGCAGGAACCTACCTCTCCACGTGTGCATTTGAAGCACCACCCAGTAGGTGGGACAAGGCAACATTCCTTCTCTCATCATTCTGGAGGCCAAAGGGGGGTCAAGTTTCCCTCAGGGACTTGCTCCCTCTGAATCCTTCAGGGGAGGGTTCTCCTTTGCCATCGGCTCTGGGCATCCCTGGCTTTGGTCACCTCAGCCCTGTCTCTCTCTTCTTTTTTTAAAAATTTTTATTATAAAGATGTAGGGTACATTTCAGGGTTAGGTATATAAACATTGATCATACAGGTACCCTTGTTGATGAGTTATGCCCCTCCCCCAGCAGTTTCCCTCAACTGCCAATCCCCCCTCTTCTGACAGTTTCCCACTATTGCCAATCGCCTTCTTATACCATTGTAATTGTTCAAGGTCAGCTTATGAGTGAGAACATGTCTCCCTCTTCTATGGCCTTCTCTACTCTATACCAGAGAGTTACATTTCCCTCTGGCTCCCGTTAGCTGGTTTGTCAACTCTAGATCCAAAGCTGTGCAGCAGCTCTCTAGAATGATCTCAACTGAAATTGCATGCCCATTAGTTTTATCTATTTAAGACCCCCCTTCCCCTAGCCCCTGGCAATCCCCCTTCTACTCTTTGCCTACACATACCTGCTTCTCTTAGAGCCTCACATAAGTGGGATCCCACAGGATGTGTCCTTCTGTG
>NW_007116605.1:0-678 GCF_000164805.1 Carlito syrichta
TGCATGGGGATAGATAGGGGTCCTGTTTCAACCTTCTGCATGTGGTCAGCCAATTTTCCCAGCACCATTTACTGAATAGGTTTTCCTCTCCCCATTGGTAGGTGGTGGGGGCTTTGTCGAAGATGAGTTGGTTGAGAAATTGAGGTTTTGCTTCTGGAATCTCAATTCTGTTCCATTGATCTATATGCCTGTTCCTGTACCAATACCAAGCTGTTTTGATGATTGTAGCTTTATAGTAAAGTTTGAAATCTGGTATTGTGATACCACCTGCTTTGTTTTTTTTGCTGAGGATTGTTCTGGCTATTCTTGGATGTTTGTGTTTCCATATGAATTCCTGTGTTGTTTTTTCTAGGTCTGAAAAGAATGTTGTTGGTAATTTAATGGGTATTGCATTGAATTTGTAGATTGCCTTAGGTAAGATGGACATCTTCACAATGTTGATTCTTCCGATCCATGAGCATGGGATATTTTTCCACTTGTTCATGTCGGCTTTGATTTCTTTGAACAGTGTTTTGTAATTTTCATTGTAAAGGTCTTTCACGTCTCTGGTCACGAAGATGCCAAGGTATTTCATTTTTTTTGTGGCTATTGTGAATGGAACTGTGTTTTTTATTTGGGTTTCTGTTTGTTTATTATTGGTGTAGAGAAATGCGATTGTCTTTTGTACATTTATTTGTA
>NW_007116606.1:0-732 GCF_000164805.1 Carlito syrichta
GGAACTGCAAAGGAGGGAGTACGGAGCATCTGTTAGCTGCCAAGCATCTCTCTCTTTTTATGTGGTCTCAGAGTCTTTCCATGTGGTTTCTCTGCATAGGCTAGTTTGGGTTTTCTCATAGCATAGCATCCACAGGGCAGTCTGTTTGCTTATGTGGCAGCTGCAGACTTCGGTAGTGAGAATTCCAGAAGAAAAGGCAGAAGCCTGCAGGACTCAGCCTTGGAAGTCACTCAGTGTCACTTCTGCTGCATTTTCTTACCTCTAAATGAGTCACTAGCTAGCCTGTCCAGATTTAAAGGCAGGGGAGTTAGGCTCTCTCTCATGATGGGTGATTTCAGGTTCTAGAAAAGTATATGGGATTGGCGATATTGAACCATTTTTGGAAAGACACGACCCTAGCACTTACCATACATCTAGCACTTACCCTACTTTGATGAATATCCATCTCCCTATTTAGACCACAGGTTTGTTGAGATCATGATTTAGATCTTATTCTTTGTCTGTTCTCAAAACTTAGCACAGTGTTTAGAAGAGTGGTATAGTTTGAATAGTTGTCCCCTTCAAATCTCTTGTTGAAATGTGATTCCCAATGTTGGAGGTAGGGCGTAGTGAGAGGTGCTTGGGCATGGAGTGGATTTCTCATGAATACCTTGTCCTTCTCATGGAAATGAGTGAGTTTTTGTTCTTCTAGTTCATGTGAAAGTTAGTTGTTTGAAGAGTCTGGTACCACTT
>NW_007116607.1:0-521 GCF_000164805.1 Carlito syrichta
GTATATGTTGTCCTGAGAAGTATAACCCTTGTGTGCCAGTATTCTTTTTAGAAGGTCTTGCTGAGGATTTTACTTGGTAAACATGGAATGTATATACTAGTGTGTGAAATCTTGGACAAATGCAGGCTGGAATAATGGTGTGTTACCTAGTTCTTCAGCTAAGGAGAAGCTTTCCTGTGCTTTCTTTCATTGCCCTACAACTGGTCAAGTGGCTCAGCCAGACACTTTGATTCTGGATCTCAAAAACCACTGGGAATTCTTGGATTAGTGGTTGAAGGTTGAAAACTCTCTTATAATGTCTGAAAAGGTTAGGAAAGTTTCCAAGTTATATAATTTCTATACAAAGAAGTAGCTGTGACTTGGAAAGTGCTGTTTTATCTATCCATTCACTGATCTATTAATTGAGTAAACATTCATGAAATAACATTCTATGTTCCAGACCCATGTGTGGAGCTGTGGATACAAGGAGTAAAACCCAAGGGGTTTACTGTCTAGTAGGGAGAAATGGACTTGTAATAATT
>NW_007116608.1:0-612 GCF_000164805.1 Carlito syrichta
TTTCTATTTTTTTTATTTTAAAGATGTGGGATACAATTCAGGTTTAGATATTCAAGTGTTCAGAATTTTTTTTTCTTTTTTGCATTTGCTTCAACTTCTTATTCAATGTTCTGAAAATGTGTCATGTAATGTTACAGCCACTCACCATGTGTGACTATTAAACTTAAGTGTAGGTATGATGAAATCCAATTTTAAATATAGTGTCTCAGTTTATCAGGGTATGTTTCCAGGGCCCCAGAAGCTGTGGTGGCTGTGACTTGGGTCTGGGCCATGAGGATGTGTGCTGACCAGTGTCACCAAACTTGCTGTTGGCAGTGCCACTCTGGAATCATGACCAGGAGGTGGGTAGAAAGGACCACTGGACTGAGCAGACATTGGCATTGGTCCCTCCAGACATCAGCACCCCTCAGTGACTGGTTTGCCTACTGGTTTGTCAGTGACCAGAAACATCCCCTAGTGGTGTCCCAACCACTCCTGTAGGAGTATCTCGAATGCTTAGCTTCCTAAGGACAAGAACAGAGTGGCACATATGGCCTCAGGAAGCTGACACACGTGGGGACATGACCTCCCTCAAAGGCCTCACTGTCTTCGGAGATTCATCTCTTATGATGG
>NW_007116609.1:0-712 GCF_000164805.1 Carlito syrichta
CACCATCTGTTTGCTGGTGTGCTACCCCTGTCTATTCTGTCTGAGACAGGCTATCTGAGTATGGCATTGACCCAAAAATCTCATCGCAGAATGAATTATCATGGGAAATATGCCTTAATGCTAAAGCACTGAAGAAACTGATATATTTATTATTTTATTTTAAAAAATTATGTTTAGCCAGGCTCGGTGGCTCAGCCTGTAATCCCGTGCCTTTGGGAGGCTGAGGTGAGTGGATTGCCTGAGCCCACAGGTTCGAGACCCGCCTGGGCAGCGAGACCTCATCTCTACAATAAATCAAAAAATCAGACAGGCGTGGTAGTGCATGCCTGTAATTCCGGCTACTTGGAAGGCTGAGGTGCAAGGATTGCCGGAGCCCAGCAGGTCGAGGCTGCGGTGGTTGGGAGCGGCCACTGCACTCCAGTCTGGGAGACCGAGTGAGACTCCAACTCAAAATAAATAAATAAATAAAAATAAAAAGTAAAAATTATGTTTATTTTTTGTAGAAGCAGGATTTTGCTGTGTTGCCCAGGAAACTTCTCAAGTGATCCTCTGGCCTTGGCTTCCCAGAGTGCTGGTATTATAGTTGTGAGCCACTGCCTCCAGCCAGAAACATTTAATGCTTTAACCCATGTTTCTTTGCTGTTGTCCTATTGTCCTTCTGAGCTTACCAGAGGATTCTTGGAGTATGTGCTGGGGAATTCTTCTTTGGGGA
>NW_007116610.1:0-814 GCF_000164805.1 Carlito syrichta
GCCTACCAAAAATAAATTCATTTAGTTTGGCATGAATTAATGGAGAGGATCTATAATGCCTTCCAGGAATCTTTACTTCCACTTCTAAAGACTCATAGGCTTCTGTTTAATAATACACTGTAGAATTATATTGAAGCTCAATGTCTATAACTTTAAAAATGTTATCGTCCCTTTTTAAAAAAAGTAATACCAAATACCTAGCACTTACTCAACATCAAACACTATTCTAGAATGCTTAAGAGCGAATTTAAAGTTCATACCAACAATCATATCACATAGGGCCTATGAATGCTGTTATTTTATAGATGACAAAATAAGGCACAAAGGAGTTCATTTAATTTTTGCCAGGCTATAGAGCTAGAAAGTAACAGAACCAACATGAACCCAGGCCATTGAAAAACTACTCTCTTGTTCTCTGTAATCATTCCCATGGTTATTAGCAGTACTTCCTAATTACACCTGCAGATAATTTCAGTATCTTGTCCTTGAGCTCATTTCATCATTTCTTATCCCATCCATAGTCCATATAGCTTTTCCTATGTTAGTTTCCTTATTACACCTCCTTATAAGAAATCTGCACCAGTTTAAAAGAGACAAATACAAGGAAATATTTCAAAAATAAGAAATAATGCCCAATGATAAAGCTGACATGACTTTGATCTAGAAAACTGTTACAAATTCATGGTAGTTAAAATGTAGAGGTAGATATGAATTAACTCCCATTAGCTAAGTGAAGAAACATAAGTTTGTCAGAAAAGATAAAGGCTTTCCTATTTCTAGCTAACAGAATTTATCACATAAAAATTTATCCAGA
>NW_007116611.1:0-786 GCF_000164805.1 Carlito syrichta
AAGACTCATATTAGAAAAGAAAAAAAAAATGTGCAAATTATTAGCAGTATTTCTTTCAAGAAATTAGAAGCCGGGCTCAGTGGCTCAGCCTGTAATCCCACGCCTTTGGGGGGCTGAGGTGAGTGGATTGCCTGAGCCCGCGGGATACCCACCTGGGCAGGCGAGACCTCATCTCTACAATAAATCAAAAAATGAGCTGGGCGTGGTAGCTCGCGCTTGTAATTCAGGATACTCGGAAGGCTGAGGCGGAAGGATCGCTGGAGCCCAGCAGGTCGAGGCTGCGGTGGCCAGGAGCGGCCACTGCACTCCAGTCTGGGCGACAGAGTGAGACTCCAACTCAAAAAAAAAAAAAAAAAAAGAAATTAGAAAAGTGAAAAGGAAATCTAGATAAAGTAATAGTAATAAATATGCTAAACAAAGATAGCAAATAAAGTAAGAGAATGCTGTGAATATTTTATGTAAGTAAATTTAAACACATAGATAAAAATTAATCTTTAAAAAAATATTTTCAAAAATGTAAGATGAAATGGCAAATCTGAATAGTAACAACTAAAGTTTTGTTACCTTAAATTCCAAGGTTTCAAATGGAAACTTCAGCAAACATTTAAGAAACAAATGCTCCCTATCTTATACAGCCTATTCTAGTACTAAAAAATTTAGAATACTCCTAGAGTTAGGCAAGTAATGTAATTGTGACAACAAAACCAGAAAATGGCAGTATGAGGAAGAAGCATTATCAACTAATCTCATAGTAATAAAGCAATGATAACTTTTTGTAATAGATGA
>NW_007116612.1:0-766 GCF_000164805.1 Carlito syrichta
GACGCGACGCGCCGTCCTCACGCCAGGGCGCTGCAGCCCCGCAATGGCGAGGGACCCGGAGCCCCGCCCCCACAAGAAAGAGATTGACAGCAGGTACCATTCATTGTGCAGAGTAGGTGTCTGATACATTTCAACAACTCCAACGTAACACTAACACATGAGAAAACGCAAACATGGTCAGAAAGGAAACATGCCAGAGATCTACACATACCGCTGCAGGGAAAAAGACACAAATCGGGACAATTCATTTTAAGCAGTAGTATACAGTTGCTATCTATACTCAACGAAACATATCGAATGAGTCAACTGGGATATATTTCAAAAATAAGTTAATTAAAAATCAGCAATAGGATATTTTATCTAAGCACATTTCCATAAAATAAGGGTATGTGTTTTTATTTGGGTGTGGAAAAAAGTGATTAAGGCTATAGAAACAAGAATTCCTTTCTAATGACTGGCCATGGATTCAGGGATCTGGTATAAACGTTTTCTTCTTCATTTGTAATTTGAAAGAAGTAGAGTACAATTCAGGGTGAAATATATTAATATTCATTTTACAGGAACCCTTGTTGTTCAGGCCTGTCCCCGAACGTCCCGGCACCCCGGGCACAAACCAACTACTGCAAGTCCTGGCCCTCCCCCTCCCCTGCATCTCCCAACTCTGAAAATCTTTTTTGTTGTCGTTATTATGATGGTTGTTCAAGGTCCACTTATGAGTGAGTACATGTGATACTCAGTTTCTGCTTCCGTGAAACGTCACCCAGTA
>NW_007116613.1:0-844 GCF_000164805.1 Carlito syrichta
CTGTTATTCAGTGTCAGTGAGAGAGATTTTCCTTCTGACATTTGCTCAGGCCTCTATACTTCCCTAATCCGGGCTCTGGATTTGTTCTATTTGGAATAGGATGATGGATGGGAAGCTTTGCTATCTCTTGTAGTTTTTGAAATTCAAATAAAGTGGAGGATGGAGTGCTAGTAATCAGATACTACTTGCAAATTAAAATGTTCACTTAATGTGGTGTGTGTTCTCTGAGACCCACTCCCCACTACCACTCTGTATGATGATGCAAAGCAGAAACCAATGCAAAAGCAATTGAACAGATACAAACACACTTCAAAACAATTGGAATAACAACAAAGCTAAACAAAACAATCAACAACAAAAAGACCCACAAGAAAACTAAACACGCATATACATGCCTAACACAAAGTGAATAGAAAAGAACAAAGTGAATAGAGGAGAAGAACAGAAAGACTGAAGGGAAAAAAAGAAGAAAAAGGGAGTATTCAGGTGGAGCCCTCAAACATCTACTGACATATTCCTTAAACTATAAAAAATGAATATAAAAAAGACCCAAAAAAGCAAAAGTACAATAACCAACCATAACAAAATAGAAAGATAAACACTCGATCATTCATATGCACACATAAACAGAAAATGACAAATAAAAGAAGAAAAACAGAAAAATAAAAGAAAAAACTTGGGAGGCATGCAGATCAAACCTTCACATACACATTTATGCATAAAGAAAAAATATTTTTAAAATAGGTGAACTAACAAGCAAACAGTTTTTTATAAAATTTTAAATTAAAAATTAACTGAAAATTTAAAGAACAAAAACAAACCAACCAACAAACAAAAAAACCTG
>NW_007116614.1:0-762 GCF_000164805.1 Carlito syrichta
AGAGACGGATAGGTGAAAGACAGACACAATATTCCCGGATACCTGCTTCCTGAACAGATGACATCCTTTTTTAGTTAGCAGAAAGCTTTTATAGCATTTGTAAAAGGGGCAAGACAAAGAAAATTCCTTCACGTACATATGTTTTAAAAGTTACCACCATCTAGCGGTCTTTAGAAGAAATGAATAAGCCAAAAACACTATCTATTTTCAGTTAATGAGTCTTGAGATAAGTGTAAAAGGAGTTTCACTTAAGCTAAACATAATGCATACAAGGTTTACTTTGACTTCGGTTCCACATCACTTGTCTAATTAAAAAAGCCTTAAAATCACTAGTACAAAACTATAGATTATACCTAGTGATAGTAGGAATATGAAGCCCATTAACTTGACCAAACAACAGTGGCTAGCATTTAAAGAATAACTATGAAAGTCACTTACTGTGAAAATACATACACTAATCTTTACTCTGAATAAACATATGAAGTGAACTAAACATAATGAAATAAAACTAACACAACTAAAACTATTATGGTTGCATAATTGCCAGTGAGCTTTTAAGTTTAGGATAATGGTGATTTGGCTGTTTTCCCTTATGCTTAGCAACCTCCTGGAAAACATCTTTGTCTTAAGATAGGCAGTGGAGCAATTATTATTATCTTTGAGGCACCAATTTTATCATTGTGTGAACTTAAACTTATGAACTTAAAACAATCTTCAAAGTAGCTATAGCACTAAAACTTAATTAATGACACAAAGTAAAAA
>NW_007116615.1:0-304 GCF_000164805.1 Carlito syrichta
ATCCTTCTGCCTCAGCCTTCCAAGTAGCTTAAACTACAGATGCACACCACCATACCCTGCTAATTTTTTTATTTATTGTAGAGATAGGGTCTCACCAAGTTGTTCAGGCTGGTTTTGAACCCCCAGGCTCAGGCAATCCTCTCACCTCAGCATCCCAAAATGCTGGGATTATAGGTTGAGCCTCTGCACCAGGCTTTTAATAGCAGCTGTATGATAAATGTGTGGGAAAACGAAGATGGATTAGACATTGTGCCTGCCTTCAAGGGGGTGAAATAGGTAAATGAGAGGATTGAGTGTGGATTGT
>NW_007116616.1:0-748 GCF_000164805.1 Carlito syrichta
CTTTTGCCTCTGCCTCCCAAAATGATGTGATGACAGGCATGAGCAACCATGCCTGGCTAAAGTGTCCAATTTTGTGAATCATCAAACACATAAATAATCAATTAACAATGAGACACCCCTCATGACTTTTTGGCTAAAAAGACAGAGGCAGACCAATTGTGTGCCAGAGGTGATGGGGGCTGTGGGCACACTCATACACTGCTTAGGGAAGTGTGAATTGATACAACCACTTTGGAATGTGGTTTGAACGTGTCTGCTATGACCTCATTGCTCTATTCTGAGGGACACACTCCAGAGAATAAATGCATGTGGGCATCACAAGTGTGTGGCATCCAATATGTGGTCACTCTGGAAGTCATCAGTTGTAAACTGAGTATTTGTGTCTCTGCAAATTCCATGTGTTAAAACCCTACTCCTAACATAACAGCATTAGCCAGTGGGGTCTTTGGGATGTCATTAGGATTAGCTGGGACCATAAGGGTGGCACCCTCAGGAATGGGATCCATGCCCTTATAAGAGAGAATTTGCTTCTGCTCTCCACCATATGAACAGGATCATAGTGGAAAAGTGCTGCCTAGCCAGGCTCAGTGGCTCAGCCTGTAATCCCACGCCTTTGGGAGACTGAGATGAGTGGATTGCCTGAGCCCGCAGGTTCGAGACCCACCTGGGCAACTTGGCGAGACCTCATCTCTGCAATAAATCAAAACTGAGCTGGGTGTGGTAGCGTACACCTGCAGTTCCAGCTACT
>NW_007116617.1:0-775 GCF_000164805.1 Carlito syrichta
GAGATCCGGACCTCAATGAGACTCTGGACCAAATGGACTTAATTGATACCTATAGAACACTCCATCCAAAGACCACAGAATACACATTCTACTCATCACCACATGGAACATATTCTAAGATCGACCACATAATTGGACACAAATCAAGTATAAGCAAAGTTAAAAGGACTGAAATTCTGCCATGCACCTTTTCGGACCACAGTGGAATAAAAATAAACATTGACACCAACAAAGTCCCCCCAAAACCCACAAAGACATGGACACTAAACAGCATGATGCTAAATAACTCCTGGGTCAATGATGAATCAAAATAGAGATCAAAAGATACATGGAAACAAATGAAAATAAAGAAACATCTTACCAAAATCTCTGGGATGCCTTAAAAGCTGTAATAAGAGGGGAATTTATATCCCTACAAACACACATGAGGAAAATGGAAGGAACAGAAATTGACAACCTAACAAGCCACCTAAAGAAGCTGGAAAAGCAAGACCACAAAAACCCTAATTTCAGCAGAAGAATCCAGATCACCAAAATAAAAGCCCAAATCCAGGACATAGAAGACAAAAAGATAATACAAAAAATCAATGAAACAAAAAGCTGGTTCTTCGAAAGGGTAAACAAGATTGATGGTCCCCTAGCTAGACTGACCAAGAAAAAACGAGAAAAAAACCAAATAAGCATAATCAGAAACACAAAAGATGAGTCACATCTGACCCTGAAGAAATACAAAGATCATTAGAGACTACTACGTACACTTGTATGGAAACAAACT
>NW_007116618.1:0-781 GCF_000164805.1 Carlito syrichta
TATTATAAAAATGCGGGTCATGACCTAATGAATTGATTTCATGACTCACTGATGGTGACCAATAGTTTGGAAAATCTGCTGTGCATGATATCATCTCTATGTCAATTTTGTACAATGCATTATGATCATCCAACTGACTAGAGAGTCTGTGATTACCTTCTGCAATGATATCACGGTTTCTCTGTCCTCCTGGAAGTGTTCTTTGTCACTGTTTCTCTATTCTCGTATATAGGGAGCTATATAGACATATACATCTAGTAAACCTAATCCTTAGAAGTAATGTATATTCTTCTGTATCTTTATTTCAGATAAAGAGTTATCACTAACTCTTGAAAATGCTTAAGTTGTTGCATTTTATCTATTTGTGTTGAAATGTCAGTTTCAGTGTTTGTGTCTCACTTAGTATTTTCTGAGCATCTAGCATTCCCGGGCACTCCTCTATGTCCTGAGAGCACACAAAGGAACACATCAAGCAATAACCCTGCTCTCAGAGAGTTCACCTCTTATAATATGCATATTACTTTAGGGACACCTGGGAATATGGGTGCTTTTAAAAAGCTAGTACAATAATGCATTCAATTTTTAAACACCTTTGATAAAAATCTCTGCTTTGCCTATACCATTCTTGTAGAGTATATCTCCAATGGCTGACCTTTTAAAATCCAGAAATGAATTGAAATGTTCCTTGATTCTTTCTAGTAGTGAAAACTCAGCAATTAAAAAAAATGTTTCTTACTATGACACTTGGTAGGGCTCTATTACATCCAGGCCTTCCATCATC
>NW_007116619.1:0-3014 GCF_000164805.1 Carlito syrichta
GCAACAAGTATTATACTGGCTTGGTCTTTGGCGTGACACCTGATTCTCCCTGTTTTTCAGCGTATATGATCCTACATTGAGTGCATAGGCCTAGCAGAGCTGTATTCAACGTTTCCTGTATACAAAGTGCACAACTCCATGGTGCCACACTGAGCGACATGACCGGTTCGCTGTCATCTTTGGGAAAGCATGATTTGTTCACCTACTGAATTCTAAAGTGTTTTTGATTTGACCTGTCCGTCTCCTATCCAAAGCCATTGCTCTTCCGTTGGCATTTACGAGGAAGAGCTGACAGGCTTGGCTTGCTGGCTGTGAGTGTGCATCAGCTTGGGAAATGCTGTGTCAAATGTTGACTGCATTGTGATGTATTTTCCAGTAGTTTGATTCTTGTGTGCTGTACGGTGTAATACACGATTCTCAAGATACGGCTTGAATGAGCAGAGCCGAGCATGTTATGTCGATACTTCACATGTAGGAATGAGCATGTCAATGCTGTCAGACTGAGTGAAATGAGTGCTACACACTCACTTGTAGAAAAGCAGTGCTTGCCTTCTGTTTGAGCCCTGAAACGTTTTACCCCTTGGCGTTTCTCTAGGCTAGGAAATGCAGTCACTCTCGCGTTGGCCTTGCTGAATAAGCGTAGACGGCCTCTGTGAGGCTTGTTGTGCATGTGCATCTTCCCGGGGAAGGAGCTTTTCAAAATGTGCAGCGCTCTTTAGGGGCTATCTATGTTATTCTCACTTGGTGCATGCTGCAACACATGAGTCTGAGTCTCGCGGTTTTCTTCTCATTTGGACTTCGGCTGTGCAGAGCGCCTCTGTTTGAACTAAGAGTTCTCTCATGGGACACGCTTTGCCCATGTGCAGCTCTACGCTGCCACCCAGGGGGCGATGGGAACCCCACAGTGGAGCAAGAAGGCATTACTTGGTGAATTCCCTGGGTGCATTCTGAAATGTTTCTGCCTTTCAAATTTTTGTGTGGGAGGATACACAATTGCTCTGCCAAACGCTTTGACGGAAAAGAGCTGACTGCCTTGGTGGTGCTTGTTTTGAATGTCCGTCTCCCTTGGAAAGTGCTGTGTGAGAAGTGTGCTGCACTGTGAGGTTCTGGCACTGAGTGTGCGTGCTGTCATTCCTCCTTCCCACTTGTTCCCTTTCGTGTATCTTACGCTCTACAGGGTGACTGCTTTGGCGTGCGGCTTGTCAACCTCTCCCATGCGGGAATGCTCATCTCCCCTGTGCCACAATGAGGGATCTGAGACATTCACAGTTACTTGTGGGAAGGCATTATGTGTGACCCGGGGGAATTCTGAATTGCTCTTTCTTGACACCTTCTCCTGTCAGGGAAAGCAATGAGACTGTGGATTGCTGGTGGGAGTGGCCTTTCTTAGGCCTGGGGTGCACGGGCACCTTCCTGGCTTAAGTCTGTGCCCAATGTGTGCTGCAGTGTCACCTCTTTGCTGTGACTATTATTCTTCATTGCCGCCTGCTGTAAACCTCATTCTCACTCTTTCCCCTTGATTTGTGTTCCTTTCCATAGAGGGCCTTTGCGTACGAGCGTGAAACCTCCGTGTTTCACGGAGAGAAATCTGCAAGCATAGTGCCGCAATGAGTGACACAAGTGCTCCACAGTCACGAGCAGGAGAGCATTATGTGTGGATGGGGAGAATTCTAAGTTGTTTTTCCCTATGGCGTTTAAACCTAATAAGGACTACCAAGGCTGTGCCGTTTTCATTGCCGAGTAAGCACGGAGAGCCTCTGTTACACTGGGGGTGAAGCTGGGTCTTCCTGGGGACACGCTATTGAAGCCTGCGCTGCACTGCACTTCATTGGCAGTCTGTATACACTGGCTTTGTGCGTGCTCTCCTCCCTGATTCTCAGAGCTCTCCTGTATATGCACTATACTAGGCGGGGAGCATTTGGTGACCAGAGTGCAACTTCAGCTGCTGCACTGACTGGATCCAGATCTCCACAGCCATGGGTAGCCAAGCATGCTTCATTCAGCGGAGAATGCTGAAAAGTTTTCTCTTTTGACACGGGCGTCTCACACGGAATACAATGGCTCTGCGGGTTCATTTGCCAACGAGGCCCGAGAGCCATTGTTTGCTTTCCGGAAAACAACAGTCTTCCATGGGAGACATTCCTCCAAACGGCACGTCACTGAATGGGGGGGCAACAAGTATTAAGTGGCTTGGTCTTTGGCTGACGCCTGATTCTCCCTGTTTTTCAGCGTGTATTATCCTACATAGAATGCAAAGGCCTAGCAGAGCTGTATGCAACGTTTCCTGTATACAAAGTGCACAACTCCATGGTGCCACACTGAGCGACATGACCGGTTCGCTGTCATCTTTGGGAAAGCATGATTTGTTCACCTACTGAATTCTAAAGTGTTTTTGATTTGACCTGTCCGTCTCCTATCCAAAGCCATTGCTCTTCCGTTGGCATTTACGAGTAAGAGCTGACAGGCTTGGCTTGCTGGCTGTGAGTGTGCATCAGCTTGGGGAATGCTGTGTCAAATGTTGACTGCATTGTGATGTATTTTCCAGTAGTTTGATTCTTGTGTGCTGTACGGTGTAATACACGATTCTCAAGGTACGGCTTGAATGAGCATAGCCGAGCATGTTATGTCGATACTTCACATGTAGGAATGAGCATGTCAATGGTGTCAGACTGAGTGAAATGAGTGCTACACACTCACTTGTAGAAAAGCAGTGCTTGCCTTCTGTTTGAGCCCTGAAACGTTTTACCCCTTGGCGTTTCTCTAGGCTAGGAAATGCAGTCACTCTCGCGTTGGCCTTGCTGAATAAGCGTAGACGGCCTCTGTGAGGCTTGTTGTGCATGTGCATCTTCCCGGGGAAGGAGCTTTTCAAAATGTGCAGCGCTCTTTAGGGGCTATCTATGTTATTCTCACTTGGTGCATGCTGCTACACATGAGTCTGAGTCTCGCGGTTTTCTTCTCATTTGGACTTCGGCTGTGCAGAGCGCCTCTGTTTGAACTAAGAGTTCTCTCATGGG
>NW_007116620.1:0-789 GCF_000164805.1 Carlito syrichta
ACTTGGTGAACCACATCTTTACAATAAATAAAAAAAATTAGTTGGGTGTGGTTGTGCACACCTGTATTTCCAGCTACTTGGAAGGCTAAGGGAGAAGAATCACCTGAGTCTAGCAGGTCAAGGCTGCTGTGGCTGTGAGCATGCCACTGCACCTTAGCTGGGGCAACAGTGTGAGACTCCAACTCAAAAAATAAATAAAGAAAAAAAAAAGAAAGAAAAGAAAGAAAGTTAACTTCCTTGGTCACAGGTGTGCCATCTGTCCAGTCACTGTTACAACTCTGATAGGAGGGTCAGAGCCACAGTGGGGTTCATATGGGACCACAACCCCACCTGCCCTCACAGAGCCCCCTGTGGTGTGCCCAACACGGTCCAGCTATTCTGGCTGGCTTTCTAACATACATGAGCTCAGAATTGGTAGCTATTTCCAAGATCCAGCATGCAGAGACCAAGCTCTCCTGTGAACCCCAGCCTGTTTAGTTGGGAATGTACCACCTTAAGAGAAAGCAAACAGAGATATCACACTCCTTTTTCATGCATGTTCCTGATTGATCATCAGCCAGTCTAGAAAGAAGCCACCACTGTGTTTATGGGAGTATTAAGGAAAAATGGCATTATTCTTACCAGTAGAAGAACCTAATACATATCTTTCCATTTAAGTAGTATTCAGGCCATCTGGTCCAGGAAGTCATTTGAAAGGACCCAGAGCATCCCACCAGGACAGAGGCCATTACTCCAACAGGTTTGATATTTTAAGCACTTCTGAACCCCAAATTCAAAAGGGTAGACTGA
>NW_007116621.1:0-599 GCF_000164805.1 Carlito syrichta
GGCAGTATTGGCGATTATTCTGGAGACATAAAGAGAAAGATAGAGAAAGAGGGAGAAAGAAAGAGACTGGACTCTATCTAGTGCAGAAGCCACTTCTGTAGTAGGTATACATATTAAAAGAGAGAAAGATGGAGAGATAGATATAAAGAGGAAGAAAGAGAAAGAAAGAAAATGGACAGCTGTTCAGTGAACTGAGCCAAAGCCATTTACTGGGACCAACCGTGAGTCTTTTATTCCAAATTTTCACATGTTAAATCACAAAACTTTCACGTGAACACAAGGCCAGGTGGATGAGACACATCCCTCCACAAGCCAGGTGTTTCCTTAAGCATGAGGAAGGACAATCCCAATCAAATCACAAGACTTTCACGTGAACACAAAGTCAGGTGGATGAGGGGCATCCCCCACCCACCAGGCATTTTCCCAAGCATGAGGAAGGACAATCCGAAAATTATCTCACTGTTCCTTATGCTTGGGTTATGCTCCTAGAAGGCAATTCAAAAATTCTAGCATCATAAAATCCAAATAATCAATAACTTCTAAAACTTAAGCATACCCAATACCTAATGAATGACTTTAAATCCTAATACCTTTCTATT
>NW_007116622.1:0-771 GCF_000164805.1 Carlito syrichta
GCTGGGGGAGCTGACAAGCTTCCCTGAGTGTTCAGTCTATTTCGTTCCCATGGGGCAGGTGAGGCAGCAGCTCAAAAATGGAACTCTGTGCAAACTTGTGATGACTCACTTAGGAATTGTGTCAAATTTTAAACTTTTTAAAAATCAACCACTGGATAATTGAAGGGGAAGAGATGCCCAATTGACATCCTGCACCTGGCATCAGTTGCCATGCCACATCCTCTCCTCCCAAGACAGGTGTCAAGGGTGAGAGTGGCTCCCACCCATGCAGCCCCCCACCCTGTCACCCTCCCGGCACTCTCTTGCTCTCAGATTTCCATCTTGTCTCTTCTCCATCAGCCTCTCCTTCCAACAGAGAGTAAACATCCCTCCAAATAATAATAAAAACCGAACTTTTAGAAGTGGTGACCCTCAAATCTCACTTAGAAATTCTCATTTTGACAAGATGTTTGCCAAAACTATTTCCCAATGTTTTTTTGGAAAACCACCAAAGTCTAAATTCTCAGCAACATAAAGTATAAATCAGAGGCCACATTTTTTTCACAGTTAATGGCCTTGGGGAAAAGATGAACAGTTTTAAGATAGTAAATGAAGGATGAATCATCCAGTATATTCCACTGATGATCGGAGTTCCCACTGTGAAACATGAGTCCTGGCCTCCCACCCAGGCATCTTTCCCCTTGTGCTGTTCACACCGCACAGGGCCTCCATTCTGTCATGTTCAGATTCAAAAATAGAGTTCACATTTGAATGTGTAAAACCACATGACTG
>NW_007116623.1:0-361 GCF_000164805.1 Carlito syrichta
GCATCACTATGATAAAAGATAACAAGACCCAATGGTATTTCACTGCCAATTGAAAGGTAGATGATGCTAATTGATTACAACTTTATTTCTCATGGAAACTGGACATGATCTTTCAATTATTTTTTAAGTACCATTTCAGGTAGTTATTGCTAATACCGAGTAATTAAACAATTGAGATAAAAATCTAGTTGCCATTAACTCAGCACAGTTTCTCAGCTTGATCAATTTCCATGTCCCATTAGTACCAAAAACTTAAGATTTATGCTGCTATAGGAAAAGAATGAAAAATGTGAATTTTTTAAAAAGATAATATTAATTATTCAGTATGCACTTACTCTAAGTCAGAGGTCCTCAAACTTTT
>NW_007116624.1:0-766 GCF_000164805.1 Carlito syrichta
AGGGAAGCACTGGCAAAAGGATCTCCCCAGATGCCCAATCCGTTACTGAAAGGGGAATATTGAAGACCCCTTCTATTATTGTGCTGCTGCCAATCTCTCCCTTCAGATCAGTCTATATTTGCTTTATATATAGGTGCTCTGTTATTGCATACATACATATTTATATTTGCCTTATCTTCTTGTCAAATTGACTCTTTTATCATTATATTATGATCTTCATCTCTAGAGAAAACTTTTTTTTTAGTTTTAGTTTTTTTATTTTTTTATTTTTTTTATTTTATTTTTATCAATCAGTATTTTTTATTATAATTTTGTGGGGTAGAGTTAAGGGTTAGGTGTACAATTACGTTTCATTCAGGCACCCTGTTGATAAGAGATGTTTTCCCATCCCCTGACAGATATTTGCTACTGTTAATCCCATCCCCCTCCCCCCCATAGTTTCCCAGTACCTTCAGTAATTATCTTATAGTATTACATTGGATGTTCAAGGTCCATTATATGAGTAAGAACATGTGATATTCGGATCTTTGTTTCTGTGAGAGGTCACTCAGTATTATAGACGCTAGTTCCATCCAGGTTGCTGCAAAATTCATGATTTTGTTCTTTTTTTATGGCTGCATAGTATTCCATCGTGTATATGTACCACATTTTTTTAATCCAGTCCTCTTTGGATGGGCAGCATGGTTGCTTCAAGGTTCTTGCTATTGTGAACAATGCTGTGATAAACATACGTGTGCAAGTATCTTTTTTATAGAGTGATTTGTGT
>NW_007116625.1:0-730 GCF_000164805.1 Carlito syrichta
GAGAGAGGCTTGTGAGTGTATTGGGATGTGGCCTGGTCTCGGTGATGGGTGCGGTGGACGGCCCCGTGGAGATGTAGGTGTTTGATTCTGAGCGCACTCAAGATCGTGGGGGTCTGTTCCACCCTATCCCTTCCAACCCTCTCCCCTCACTTCCTCCCTCTAGAGTTTCACGGCACAAATGGGAGGAGAAAGGAGCAATTCGGAGCACAGAATGATGGGGGTAAGCTAGCTTGTGAGTGGACAGTTAGCCCCAGCTAGGCTGTTGCTAAGAAAAGAGAAGGTGAGAAGAATAAATGTACTTCCAAGGAATTGGACGATAGACTTTTTCATTGTGTAAGGAATTTCTGTGTGCCCCTGCTGCCGTGTGTCTTTAAGGATACATTGCTGGGCATAATGACACAAAGTCATTTTTACAAAGTTGTGGTTGCCGTGCAGTGGTTATGTGGGCAGTCAAGCAAAGAAGATAAATCAGTTTCAAGTGTCTTACTCGCAATCTTTGTAAACTCTAACACTGCAGCTAGATCACACCATGCCTACACCAAAGTATTTTTGAAATTTTAACCCAAATAAGAAATTCTGTGATTATGAGAGAAAAAAAGGTGTATATGCACAGTGGCAATATTTCATTTTCTGATTTAAAAGATTTTTTTAATAAAATAAACTGCAGATATAATTTATCTCGAAGTGTTCCTTGTTTAAAAAGTTTATTCATCTTGACTTTATTTTTATA
>NW_007116626.1:0-753 GCF_000164805.1 Carlito syrichta
CACGGACCACCCCTTATTAGTAAATCTATAGTTTTATCAGATTTATTAGAAATTTTCACTGACCATGGAAGACACATTTTATAAGATTATGTGCAGAATTGGATTCATCTTATCAGCAATTTACTCAATTATGGGAGTAAAAAAGGAAGCATGTGTATTTTCCTCCTAATTCTGGGATAGCTCCTGGTTCTTGAAATTCTAACATGGAAATACATGTATGCAAATTAATGGACATTCAACATGAAGCTTTGTAAGCATTATTAATCAAATTGAAAGGTGGCAGTACAACTATGTAAATACAGTAGAGAGGAAAATATATTTTGGATTCTGCATTTTATTTTAATTGCATACAGTAATTATAATTATATTTACTAGATTTGTTTCAATGAGTAGGTTGAGCTAACCATGCTAGCAAAAGTCATCTGCATATAAATAGTGGAGCATTTACAACCCTTTTCTTACTTAGGTCAGATATAACTGCCAGAAAGTTGCTTGCCTTGTGAATTTGTTCAGTTATTCAACTTTCAGAGTTCAGAGATACACTTACTAATATGGTTCAATTAGCATTTTAAAAAATAACTTTTCCCTAATAATTGATGATAGCATGGAAACAGCTATTCCTCCTGTGTTTAATTGGTGAAATTGCACTGATATAGTGAACGGAATTAAACTGCTGAAAAATAACTTGGTCAGATTTATTCATTCAAGCTTTGACGCTGAGTTGCTATGGCACCCAAGATTAACTTTTTTTTT
>NW_007116627.1:0-786 GCF_000164805.1 Carlito syrichta
CAGATTCTAGATGTTAGGCCTTTGTCAAATATACAGTTGACAAGTAATATTTTCCATTCTGTGGGCTGTCTTCCTGCTCTCTTGATGGTTTCTTTTGCTTTGCAGAAGCTTGTCAGTTTGATGCAGTCCCACTTGTCTATCTTATTTCTTAAGGTACTGGCCTTTAACATTCTGAATAGGAATTGGTTGCCAGTTCCAATTTCTATAAGGATGTCTTCTGCATTTTCTAAGATTCTTATAGTTTGAGGTTTTATGTTTAGATCTTTGATCCATTTAGAGTTAATTTTTGTGTATGGTGATATGAAGGGGTCCTATTTCAATCTTCTGCATGTGGTCAGCCAGTTTTCCCAGAACCATTTACTGAATAGATTCTCTCCCTTGTTGTTGTTGGAGACTTTGTCAAAGATGAGTTGGTTGAAGAATTGGGGCTTTGCTTTCAGAATCTCTATCCTGTTCCATTTGTCTATGTGCCTGTTCTTGTACCAATACCAGGCTGTTTTGATTACTGTAGCTTTATAGTAAAGTTTCAAGTCTGGAAATGTGTTACCTCTTGCTTTGCTCTTTTTTTTTTTTTTTTTACTAAGGATTGTTTTGGCTATTTGTGGTCATTTATGTTTCCATATGAATTTCTCTATTGTGATTTCCAGGTCTGAGAAGAATGATGTTGGTAACTTAATGGGTATTGCATTGAATCTGTAGATTGCCTTTGGTAGGATGGACTGTTCTTACAATATTGATTCTTCCTATCCAAGAGCATGAATATTTTCCATTTGTTTGTGTCTTTTT
>NW_007116628.1:0-776 GCF_000164805.1 Carlito syrichta
TATCAGTGCTTGGTAGATGTCATCTATCTATTTTTCAAGTTTTTATTTGTTTAACTGAACTTTACTGAAGTTGTGGTTGAAAAAACTTTCTCCATTTATGCACATGTGGATGTTCAAATCCTACCCATTCTTCAAATGTCACCTGAAAGGTCCTCCCTTTAGTAAAAACTTTTTTAGTCTCCTAGCAGAGAATTATTTATCTTAATAATTTTTACATAATTTCACTTGTACACTTTTTAATAAGGTTATCACCTTATGTTAAAAATATTCCTATAATTGTAAAATATATAAAATTGATTCACCTATTCTCTCTCTCTCCCTTGACACAAACATTTGTTGAGAAAATGAGTGAACCATATGAAAAGTGTGGCTGAATTTACTTACACAAATACAGGTGAAAGAATATAATAATGACCTATGCCTGGTGCTTGGTAAAGCATGTTATTTTGGAATTGACTGTTCACCAAGTATTTAGCAAGACTTAACCTGCGATAGACTATTTATATTCAAGTATCCAAAAATTGAGGTAGAATCTAAGAGTTAGTTCATAATATTCGTTATTCTTCCTTGGCTCACAAATCAGAGAATGGGTGCATAAATAATAGATTTTCTTATGTTGTTTCACCATCAATTTACATCTGCCTAAGAGGGACAATATATTTTCTTTAATAACGGAAACTGACCTTTCTGTGAGATAACTGAATATGCATGGTCTTTTTTAGTAGGCTCCAAAACTTCTTATTAAGCACTACTTCATAACAAACAACAAATTATAT
>NW_007116629.1:0-591 GCF_000164805.1 Carlito syrichta
CGGGGAGCGAGCGGTGGCGGCGCTGCCCGGCGCGGCGGGAGAGGAGCTGGCTGCCTCGGGGCTCGGCCGAGAGGTCCCAGCCACTTCCTGGTGGTGCTCGGATTTGCATACTGTGCCCGGGAGCGGGGAAGTGACCGTTGCTCCCTGCCCCAGGTTGGGTGCTCGGTGTGGCCGCTGCGCAGGGCGGAGAGATCTGGCGACTTGACGTGCAGCCCGGGAGAGCGAAGCAGCCTCGGTCCGACCTTCTCCTGCAGGGAGGGACGGAACGATCGCCAGAGCATCCCGAGGAGCCTAGGCTCGTAGGCAGAGATGCCACCCCTGGCGTCTGCCTTCCGCCTGGTTCCCTGAGGTGTGGGAAGTGGCGTGCCCCTGAGAGCAGAGGGGGTGCGCTCTGACCCCTTCCGACATCTGGGGCTGTCTAGATAGGATGAGATGTGCCGTGTTGATGCTCAGGGTCTCCTTGAGCTCTTCTTTTGAGTTGTCTCACTCTCTCATCCTGGCTGGAGGGCACGCCCAGGCCGGGGGGCAGTGGCACGCTCCCCGGCCTCCGCAGCCTTGACCTGCTGGGGCTCAGGCGATCCTTCCAACTCA
>NW_007116630.1:0-746 GCF_000164805.1 Carlito syrichta
CCACTCTCTTGTTAGCTCTCTCTCTCTCTCCCTCTCTTACTTTCTCTCACACTCCCTCCCCCCTTTTACTCTCTCTCTCTATCCCCGCCACTCCCTTACTCTCTTGCTCTCTTTCTCTCTCCGTCTCTCTCTCTTTCTCTCTCTCTCATCCTTCCTCGGTTACAGTCCCTTCGTGTAACTGCCCCTTTAATAAATCTCTCAGTTCAGACCGGCGTGGAGTCGTTACTGGGCGCCCCCAAAACTTCTTTCACCAAGAAAGCAGAGAAAATAGGTCTTTTTTTTCATTTGGAGTACTGGAATTGCAGTGTTTAAAGCATCTTTAACTAATATTTCTAATCCTTAGCTTTTGTCAGTATCACAAGCACTCATATGCTGCTTGCTCTATTAATACTGCTTTTAAAAAATAGTCTCTAAAGCTTGACATAAGAGTTTGTTTATGGAAAACATGCAACTAATTGAAACTTAAAGCACCTCTTTAAAAAGAAAGCTTTTAAAAGATTTTGTGGCAAGAAATCAAGGAGCATGAGAAGTTACTTTCAAGCCTCTTTAAGTGCAAATTCATGAGAATTATTGAAAATTTGTTTTATACTTTTTTTTACAAAATAAAATATATATGCTCTATCCTGTACACTAATTACATTCTTTCTAATCAGATGTCACATCAAAGCTTACTAGATGTTGAGTAACAACCCATGATTCCAAAGCGTAAAAAAGATACTTAAATTTTATACCAACCCTGCTTCTTA
>NW_007116631.1:0-761 GCF_000164805.1 Carlito syrichta
TGACTTCACCAGGCAAAAGCTTGTCCAGTTTTCCTGGTGTCCAATGCACACCAAGCTGGGTGTTCAGGCTCCTCAGCGAGCCCAGATTCAGTCAAGCGTGTACCCATCCCACAGGTTTGAGTCTCAGGTCTGTGGGTTCCTCCCGTGTGTCCTCCCTCTTTTTTTAATCCCCTGTGGGGTGGAAGCTGCTACCTTTATTTGCCTCTGCAATACCTTCCTGTTCTCCTTTTGCCTTTTCAGTGAACTAGCTGAAAATTCATCATAACATGTTAGTTTGTTCAGGTTGTTGCATCAAAATGCCACAGACTTAGAGGTTTAAGGAACAGAGGTGTCTTGTCTGGCAGTTCTGGTGGCAGGGAGTCCAAATCAAGGTGTCAGCAGGGTTGCTTACCCCGAGGACTTTGAGGGAGAATCTGGTTCATGCCTTTCCCCAGCTGCTGAGGGTTTGCCAGCAGTTTATATATTCTCTGGCTTGTAAATGCATCACCCCCATCTCTGTTTTCATCTTCACCTGGTACATTCCTTGTTTGCTGTATGTGCCCAGATTTCCTCTTCTCATAAGAACATTAGTCATATTGTGTTAGAGAACCACATTGCTCCAATATGACCTCATCTTAACTAATTATATCCAAAGCAATTCTAAAAGGAGGGACCTCAAAAAAAAGGCATTTATTTATAAAATGTTTTGTATTTGTCTTCACATGTTTAGACTTTCAGTCACCACCAATATACTCTCTGTGTGATGCAAATATATCTATTGA
>NW_007116632.1:0-770 GCF_000164805.1 Carlito syrichta
TTCTTTTTGCTGAGGATTGTTCTGGTTATTCTTGGACGTTTGTGTTTCCATAAGAATTCCTGCATTGTTTTTTCTAGGTCTGAGAAGAATGTTGCTGGTAATTTGATGGGTATTGCATTGAATTTGTAGATTGCCTTAGGTAAGATGGACATCTTCACAATGTTGATTCTTCCGATCCATGAGCATGGGATATTTTTCCATTTGTTTGTGTCAACTTTGATTTCTTTGAGCAGTGCTTTGTAGTTTTCCTTGTAAAGGTCTTTCACGTCTCTGGTTAGGAAGATGCCAAGGTATTTCAATTTTTTTGTGGCTATTGTGAATGGAATTGTGTTTTTTATTTGGGTTTCTGTTTATTTATTATTGGTGTAGAGAAATGCGATTGTCTTTTGTACATTTATTTTGTATCCTGAGACTTTGCCAAAGGTCTTTATCAGTATAAGGAGGTTTTTGACAGATTCTCTTGGGTTTTCAAGGTATACAATTATGTCGTCTGCAAAGAGAGATAACTTGACTTCCTCTTTTCCTATTTGGATACCCCTGATTGCCTTCTCTTCTCTGATTGCTCGAGCCAGGACTTCCAATACTATGCTGAACAGGAGGGGTGAGAGTGGGCATCCTTGTCTTGTTCCAGTTTTCAGGGGAATTGGTTCTAATTTTTGTCCATTTAGGAGTACACTCGCTGTGGGTTTCTCGTGGATGGCTTTTACTATTTTGAGGTATGTTCCCCATATGCCTAGATGTTCAAGGGTTTTTATCAAGAAGGGGTGCTG
>NW_007116633.1:0-756 GCF_000164805.1 Carlito syrichta
ATCTACAAGAAACCCACAGCCAGCATAGTCCTAAATGGACAAAAATTGGAACCATTTCCCCTGAAAACTGGAACAAGACAAGGATGCCCACTCTCACCCTTCCTGTTCAGCATAGTATTGGAAGTCCTGGCTCGAGCAATCAGAGAAGAGGAGGCAATCAGGGGTATCCAAATAGGAAAAGAGGAAGTCAAGTTATCTCTCTTTACAGATAATATGGTTGTGTACCTTGAAAACCCAAGAGAATCGTCAAAAACCTCCTTACACTGATAAAGGCCTTTGGCAAAGTCTCAGGATACAAAATAAATGTACAGAAGACAATCGCATTTCTCTACATCAATAATAAACAAACAGAAACCCAAATAAAAAACACAATTCCATTCACAATAGCCACACAAAAAAAGAAATACCTTGGCATCTTCCTAACCAGAGACGTGAAAGACCTTTACAATGAAAATTACAAAACACTGCTCAAAGAAATCAAAGATGACACAAACAAGTGGAAAAATATTCCATGCTCATGGATTGGAAGAATCAACATTGTGAAGATGTCCACCTTACCTAAGGCAATCTACAAATTCAATGTAATACCCATCAAATTACCAGCAACATTCTTCTCAGACCTAGAAAAGACAATACAGGAATTCATATGGAAACACAAATGTCCAAAGAATAGCCAGAACAATCCTCAGCAAAGAAAACAAAGCAGTGGTATCACATACCAGACTTCAAACTTACTATAAAGCTACATCATCAAAC
>NW_007116634.1:0-675 GCF_000164805.1 Carlito syrichta
CCAGTATTAATTTATCTAGTTGACTTAACTAGCTAGCTACCTAGCTAGCCAGCCGACTTAACTAGATGACTTAAGTAGCTAGCTACCTAGCTAGAAAGCTGGATGGCCAGCTGATTTAAATAGCTGACTTAAGCAGCTAGCCAGCTGTGTAGCCAGTTGACTTAACTATCTGCCTTTTCCTAACCAGCTGACTATCCAGCTGAATTAACTCGCTGATTTAACCAGCTAGCAAGTTGGCTAGCCAGCTGACTCAACTAGCTAGCTACCTAGCTAGCCAGTTGGGAAGCCAGCTGAATTAACTAGCTGACGTAACTAGCTAGCCAGCTGGCTAGCCAGCTGACTTAGCTAGCTTGCTACCTAGCTAGCCAGCTGGCTAGCCAGCTGACTTAACTAGCTTGCTACCTAGCTAGCCAGCTGGCTAGTCAGCTGAATTAACTAGTTGGTTTAACAAGCTAGACAGCTGACTAGCCAGCTGACTCAACTAGGTGACTGGACTCGTTAGCCAGCTGGCTAGCCAGCTGATTTAACTAGCTCACATCACTAACTTACCAGGTGGCTAGCCGGCTGACTTAAATAGTTAGCTACATACGTATCCTGCATGCTTGCCAACTGACTTAACTATCTAGATAACTAGGTATCCAGCTGGCTAGCGAACTGACATAACTAGGTGACCTA
>NW_007116635.1:0-705 GCF_000164805.1 Carlito syrichta
CCTACTTGGTCATGGTGGATGATTTTTGAGATGTATTGCTGAATCCGGTTTGCTAGGATTTTGTTGAGAATTTTAGCATCTGTGTTCATAAAAGATATTGGCCTGTAGTTCTCTTTCTTTGTTGGATCTTTACCTGGCTTGGGTATCAATGTGATGTTGGCTTCGTAAAATGATTTGGGGAGAGTTCCATCTTTTTCAATCACCTGGAATACCTTCAGTAGGATTGGTATCAGCTCCTCCTTAAATGTCTTGTAGAATTCTGCTGGAAAGCCATCTGGACCAGGGCTTTTTTTTGTAGGAAGTTTTCTTATTACGTGGTCGATTTCCTTGATTGTTATTGGTTTATTTAGGGTCTCAATTTCTTCTTGTTCCAACCTAGGTAGGTTGTGTGATGTCAGAAAGTCCTCTATTTCCTTATGGTTTTCAAGTTTGTTTCCATACAAGTGTACGTAGTAGTCTCTAATGATCTTTTGTATTTCTTCAGGGTCAGATGTGACTTCATCTTTTGTGTTTCTGATTATGCTTATTTGGTTTTTTTCTCGTTTTTTCTTGGTCAGTCTAGCTAGGGGACCATCAATCTTGTTTACCCTTTCGAAGAACCAGCTTTTTGTTTCATTGATTTTTTGTATTATCTTTTTGTCTTCTATGTCCTGGATTTGGGCTTTTATTTTGGCGATCTGGATTCTTCTGCTGACATTATGGTTT
>NW_007116636.1:0-669 GCF_000164805.1 Carlito syrichta
CGCTGAGGTGAGTGGATTGCCAGAGCCTGCGGGTTCAAGACCTGACCTCGTCTCTACAATAAATCAAAAAATCAGCCGGGCGTGGTAGCACATGCCTGTAGTTCCAGCTACTTGGAAGTTCCAGCTACTTGAGGCGGAAGGATCGCCGGAGCCCAGCAGGTCGAGGCTGCAGTGGCCGGGAGCGGCCACTGCCCTCCAGTCTGGGCGACAGAGTGAGACTCCAACTCAAAAAAAAAAAAAAAAAAGAAAAAAAGAAAAAGAAAATCAGATTTTGCCACTCTTCGGAGAAAAATGTAGAGCCATCTCCAAATCTGATTGTTATATGGACACATAACAGTCTCTAAATTGTGAAAACCACCAGAATATCAGAATACCAGAAACTAGAACTGAGCAAGCTAATGATTCACTAATTAATAATGTGAGCACCATTTAATAAATGAAAACATTAGTCTTATTTTACTATGTTTACCTTTTTTTTTTTTTTTTTTTGAAAGCAGGATTTGAGAGGACAGAAAACTCCGCAGTGGGAGAGGACCCGAAGGGGTTGCCCCATATTTATCATTTTTTATCTTCTTCAGTTATTTGCTCATCAACAAGCTGATAAATTTATCTCCAATCTAGAGAACAGTTTAATAACTCACTTATCCTGGCTACTTGAAGTTATTTTGG
>NW_007116637.1:0-796 GCF_000164805.1 Carlito syrichta
AGTTGTGACAAAAATGAGTATGAAGAAACAAAACACAAGAGATCATGGAGAGTGTTGCAAGCCAAGGAAACAACATGCAGAGAAGTCTAGAGGCAAGATGAAGTCAAAGTTTTATAAAGAATTGAACTCATATAAATAGACAGTCAAGAAATGAGTACAGACTACAAAGGCATAATCAACTGTGTCAAGGAGTTAAGGAGATTTGGAATGATTGAGGTAAGCAGGAAAGTGACAGCAATCAATTTTTATTTTCAGAAAATTACTTTATTTGCTCAATGGGGAATAGATTGGAGAGAATAAGAGCCTGGGACAGAGAAAATGGCCACCTGATTTGGGGTGGTAGAAGTGTGGATGGGAAAAATAGATTTGTTTGAGAGATTTGTGATAGACCTGACATATTTCACTGTGCAGAGTAGAAGACAGAGACAAACCAAGATTTCTGGCTTGTGCAACTTAACAGATGAGAGTCATTTTGAGACAGAGAACACTAGGGAAGAGCTACAGTTTTGAGACAAATATATAAATTCAGTTTCATACAGGTTGAATTTGACATACTAGCAAGAAGTTTAGTTGAAAATGTCAAGTGGGTAGGTGGATACATGTCCCACCAATCTAGTACAGCCTAGTAAGAGGTTTGGGTTAGATCTTTAGGTCTGGAAATCATCATTTATTCAGACTTTCATTAAAAATATTTTCTAATTTTTTATTATAATTCAAGTTCTGGGCATCTTTAGCACATAAAAGTAACCGAAGACACGGAAGGAGTAAAAGTGGCAGAGACATGACATGGGGTAAG
>NW_007116638.1:0-396 GCF_000164805.1 Carlito syrichta
TGTATTTCTTCAGGGTCAGATGTGACTTCATCTTTTGTGTTTCTGATTGTGCTCATTTGGTTTTTTTTCTCATTTTTTCTTGGTCAGTTTAGTTATGGGACCATCGATCTTGTTTATTCTTTCGAAGAACCAGCTTTTTGTTTCACTGATTTTTTTCTATTATCTTTTTGTCTTCTATGTCCTGAATTTGGGTTTTTATTTTGTTGATCTGGATTCTTCTGCTGAAATTAGGGTTTTTGTGGTCTTGCTTTTCTAGCTTCTTTAGGTGGCTTGTTAGGTTGTCAATTTCTGTTCCTTCCATTTTCCTCATGTGTGTTTGTAGGGATATAAATTCCCCTCTTATTGCAGTTTTTAAGGCATCCCAGAGATTTTGGTAAGAAGTTTCTTTATTTTCAT
>NW_007116639.1:0-763 GCF_000164805.1 Carlito syrichta
TCCATAGGCCAATGGATCAGGAGAGAGAATAAAATCCGCAAATTCTCAACTAACTCATCTTTGAAGAAACCTCCAAGAACCACTGGGTAATGGAGAACATATTCAGTAAATGGTGCTGGGAAAAGGCTGAAAACATGCACAAGATTGAAACAGGACCCCTATCTATCACCAAACATATTGACTCTAAATGGATCAAGGACCTAAACGTAAAACTCAAAATTATAATAATCTTAGAAAACGCAGGAGACTCCATTAGGGAAACTGGAACAGGAAACTAATTACTCCTCAGAGCCCTAAATACACATGCTTTAAGAAGTAAGTTAGACAAGTGGGATCTCATCAAATTAATATACCTTTGAAAACAAAAGAAACCATCAGAAGCCAGGGATACAGCCAACAGAATGGGAAAAACGATTCTCTGCCTATATATCTGTAAAAAGGCATAACATCTAGGATCTACAAGAAACTCAGAATATTCAGACAAACATTCCCATTGACAAGTGTGCAAAATACATGATTGGACCCATTTCATAAGAAGAGATACGGGCAAACAGCACACACATGATAATTGCTCAGCCTCACTCATCATCAAAGAAATGCAAATGAAATCATTTTGAAATACCACATACCAACTGTAAGACTTGCCATCATTAATAAAACAAAAAATAACAGAAGCAGGTAAGGATTTGGGAAGAAATAAATGCTTTTACACTGCATATGGACTGAAAAGTCAGTACAATATCTTTGGAAAACAATGTGATGG
>NW_007116640.1:0-743 GCF_000164805.1 Carlito syrichta
ATCATGCCACTGTACTCCAGCTGGGCAACAGAGACTCCAACTCAAAATAAATGAATACATAAATAAAGTGCATATTTCAGGGGCATTCAGTACATTCCCGCTGTCCCACCCCGGACTAAACCTGAGAGTTCTGGCCTTCATCGCACCATCAGAAACCCTCCCCTCCCCCCAGCCCCTGTTGACCAGGACCCTGTCTGCTTGTGGATTTGCCTGTTCTAGGTATGTCACATAAATGACTGCAGTCCACAGCCTGGTGTGCCTGGTTCCTACCCTTCTGCCTGTTTTTCAGGGAGGGAAACCCACACTGTGTCTCCCTGCCCTCAACCAGGACGCCTCTGACACCAGACACCAACCAGCTGTCCCGCAAGTTTCTTGCTGATCCTGCCTCCCTGGAAGACACGTCACATCCCATGGTGACGAGCTCAGCCCACAAGGTGCCCTGCTCCAGATGGTGGTCATGGGGCCTGGGTCTCCTGTCCCTGTGACCTATTGGCTGTAAATCAGGGGCTCCCTGGCCTCCTCCTTGGTCCCAGAATTCTTCGCGGCTGGCTCCCAGAACTCAGTGGAAACACCACACGCAGCTGCTCATTGGTTATAAAGGACTTGGGTAGAATGTGGGTAATGTGGTGCCAGGGTGAGGTCCCTGTGGATGGGCATGCCAGCCTCCTGGCACGTGGGTGTGGTAGTCACCTGGGAAGCTCATCACACCTCCTTGTGCACGGGTTTGCTTATTTGTTTTGTTT
>NW_007116641.1:0-656 GCF_000164805.1 Carlito syrichta
CGCCCTGGCGTGAGGACGGCGCGTCGCGTCCCGGCCGCGTGACCTGCTGGGTTGACGCGATCCTTCCTCAGAATCCTGCCCGCGAGCACCGAGGCGCAACGCGGTTCCGCCTCCCGGGCCGCGGCCTCCCACGGAGTGCTTCGGACTCCCGCGCTGCGGGAGCCCAGAGTGTGGCTCGCGGCGACTGGGACGACCGCGGAGCTGGGCCCCCCGCTGGCCGCGGAGCTGGGCCCCCCGCTGGCGGCGGAGCCGGGCCCCCCGCAGGCGGCGGAGCTGGGGCCCCCCTACCACGTCGAGGGAACGTGAGTCAGGCCGCTCTTGGACATGGACCCTTAACCGTGAGTTCACAGACTCTTCTTTTCTTGTATTTTCTAACCTGTGTTGTGGCTTTTGCTGGAAGTGCAACTGCTGGATTATGCATGAGAGTATCCCGTTTTCTGAGAAGTGTGTGTGGAAGGACTGCCCTATTCCCACGGAATGTATGTGGCCATAAATGTGTCCACTGATTCCTCAGTGTTCGTTCTGTTCCATGGATCAATCGTTAGGGTTTTATACCATTGCCTCTGTGTTTGGTTTACTGGACTTTGATGAAAGCAGAAAGTGTGAAACCCTACACTTTGCCCATTTTGAAGAGAGTTTGGGCTATTGCCGGTCTC
>NW_007116642.1:0-828 GCF_000164805.1 Carlito syrichta
ATATGTATAACCTGAAAAATAAACAGATGTTCGTAATCTCCATAAATATGGAACTTGGTTAGAGGAATTCTTATTTCCTACAAATGGGATGCCAAATAACAATAACAAGTGATGTGAACTTAAAAGGTTAAATTTTTTCATATTACATAATAATCCTGAGTGTAATTAAAAAAAAAAGAAAACTCACTTCAGTGGAAATAACAAATGCAAGTTTAAGAGTGGAAGAAATAATTTAACAAGTTAAAGTCTTATAAAATAAAAACTGCAAATCTACTAACCATGGAAAAGTTAGACATTAATATACCTTATGAAGAGAAGTCATTTGGTAATTACCAGCTCTCCTGCCACATTTGTTCAAAAGTATCTGCCAGTTCTATGTCTGTAATTTCTTCAGAATCTTGAAATTTCAAGAAACCATTACTACTATGTCCTTGTAGGAAGAGTCAATATCAATACATTTTTTAAAATGCAAACTACACACATCCAAATATATACATTTATTTTATTCATTTCAACATGTGATATTATGTGTTATTTTATACTTTATGTACTGTGGAAACACATTTATTTTCTATTATACCAACTAAAAAGGGAAAATGATAGACTGTATAAAGTTAGTAGATATATCTTTGAGTGTTTCTCTCATTTGATTCCAGAAATCCACATTTATACTCTTCCAATGAGCTCCATTATAATAAAAGAAATAAGTTCATTCATAAGACTTGTTCAAATTCCGGGTACACATTTCAGTAAGAAAGAAGCTGAAGACACTTAGTCCCATGGAGTGTGTGTAATGTTCACAATGTATACTCTGAATGCTGTCACGAA
>NW_007116643.1:0-819 GCF_000164805.1 Carlito syrichta
GGCACTTGCCAAGACCTCATCTATACAATAAATCAAAAACTTAGCTGAGCGTGGCAGCATGCACCTGTAGTTCTGGCTACTTGGAAGGGTGAGGTGGAAGGATCACCTGAGCCCAGTATGTCAACACTGGGGTGGCCATGAGCATGCCACTGCACTCCAGCCTCCAATTTTAAAAATGTGTTTAAAAATGGAAGTGATAACTATAGTTCTTCACCTGACAACAGCAGATCACACACTAAATCTCACATAAAGTATTCAGCAAAGACTGTTTATGGAAAATAAAACACACCTTAACACATCTGAAAAATAAGATCATACAATGTCTGCTTTCAGACCATAATGGAATTATTCCAGATCAAAATTCGAAAGAAACTGGAAAAATTCTTAAATATTTGGAGGTTAAACAACACATTTCTAAGCAACACGTGGGTCATGAGGAGATATCAAGAGAAATTAAAAATATATTTTGAACTTAATTTAAAAGAAAATACAATTTATTAAAATGTGTGACATGCAACAAAAGCAGTGCTTAGAGGGACATTTATAGCATTGAATACATGTATTAGAAAAAAGAGAGATAAAACAATAATATAAGCTTCCACATCAGGAAACTAGAAAAAAAGAGCAAATTAAATCTAAAGGAGAGCCGGGCTCAGTGACTAAGCCTGTAATCCCGTGCCTTGGGACGCTGAGGTGAGTGGATTGCCTGAACCGCGGGCTCGAGACCTGCCTGGACAACTTGGTGAGACCTCATCTCTACAATAAATCAAAAATTAGCCAGGCGTGTTAGTGCGTGCCTGTAGTTCTGGCTACTTGGAA
>NW_007116644.1:0-3542 GCF_000164805.1 Carlito syrichta
CCTTTCTTAGGCCTGGGGTGCACGGGCACCGTCCTGCCTTAAGTCTGTGCCCAATGTGTGCTGCAGTGTCACCTCTTTGCTGTGACCATTATTCTTCATTGCCGCCTGCCGTAATACCTCATTCTCACTCTTTCCCCTTGATTTGTGTTCCTTTCCATAGAGGGCCTTTGCGTACGAGCGTGAAACCTCCGTGTTTCACGGAGAGTAATCTGCAAGACATAGTGCCGCAATGAGTGACACAAGTGCTCCACAGTCACGAGCAGGAGAGCATTATGTGTGGATGGGGAGAATTCTAAGTTGTTTTTCCCTATGGCGTTTAAACCTAATAAGGACTACCAAGGCTGTGCCGTTTTCATTGCCGAGTAAGCACGGAGAGCCTCTGTTACACTGGGGGTGAAGCTGGGTCTTCCTGGGGACACGCTATTGAAGCCTGCGCTGCACTGCACTTCATTGGCAGTCTGTATACACTGGCTTTGTGCGTGCTCTCCTCCCTGATTCTCAGAGCTCTCCTGTATATGCACTATACTAGGCGGGGAGCATTTGGTGACCAGAGTGCAACTTCAGCTGCTGCACTGACTGGATCCAGATCTCCACAGCCATGGGTAGCCAAGCATGCTTCATTCAGCGGAGAATGCTGAAAAGTTTTCTCTTTTGACACGGGCGTCTCACACGGAATAAAATGGCTCTGCGGGTTCATTTGCCAACGAGGCCCGAGAGCCATTGTTTGCTTCCGGATAACAACAGTCTTCCATGGGAGACATTCCTCCAAACGGCACGTCACTGAATGGGGTGGCAACAAGTATTAAGTGGCTTGGTCTTTGGCGTGACGCCTGATTCTCCCTGTTTTTCAGCGTGTATTATCCTACATTGAATGCAAAGGCCTAGCAGAGCTGATGCAACGTTTCCTGTATACAAAGTGCACAACTCCATGGTGCCACACTGAGCGACATGACCGGTTCGCTGTCATCTTTGGGAAAGCATGATTTGTTCACCTACTGAATTCTAAAGTGTTTTTGATTTGACCTGTCCGTCTCCTATCCAAAGCCATTGCTCTTCCGTTGGCATTTACGAGGAAGAGCTGACAGGCTTGGCTTGCTGGCTGTGAGTGTGCATCAGCTTGGGAATGCTGTGTCAAATGTTACTGCATTGTGATGTATTTTCCAGTAGTTTGATTCTTGTGTGCTGTACGGTGTAATACACGATTCTCAAGGTACGGCTTGAATGAGCATAGCCGAGCATGTTATGTCGATACTTCACATGTAGGAATGAGCATGTCAATGGTGTCAGACTGAGTGAAATGAGTGCTACACACTCACTTGTAGAAAAGCAGTGCTTGCCTTCTGTTTGAGCCCTGAAACGTTTTACCCCTTGGCGTTCTCTAGGCTAGGAAATGCAGTCACTCTCGCGTTGGCCTTGCTGAATAAGCGTAGACGGCCTCTGTGAGGCTTGTTGTGCATGTGCATCTTCCCGGGGAAGGAGCTTTTCAAAATGTGCAGCGCTCTTTAGGGGCTATCTATGTTATTCTCACTTGGTGCATGCTGCAACACATGAGTCTGAGTCTCGCGGTTTTCTTCTCATTTGGACTTCGGCTGTGCAGAGCGCCTCTGTTTGAACTAAGAGTTCTCTCATGGGACACGCTTTGCCCATGTGCAGCTCTACGCTGCCACCCAGGGGGCGATGGGAACCCCACAGTGGAGCAAGAAGGCATTACTTGGTGAATTCCCTGGGTGCATTCTGAAATGTTTCTCCCTTTCAAATTTTTGTGTGGGAGGATACACAATTGCTCTGCCAAACGCATTGACGGAAAAGAGCTGACTGCCTTGGTGGTGCTTGTTTTGAATGTCCGTCTCCCTTGGAAAGTGCTGTGTGAGAAGTGTGCTGCACTGTGAGGTTCTGGCACTGAGTGTGCGTGCTGTCATTCCTCCTTCCCACTTGTTCCCTTTCGTGTATCTTACGCTCTACAGGGTGACTGCTTTGGCGTGCGGCTTGTCAACCTCTCCCATGCGGGAATGCTCATCTCCCCTGTGCCACAATGAGGGATCTGAGACATTCACAGTTACTTGTGGGAAGGCATTATGTGTGGCCCGGGGGAATTCTGAATTGCTCTTTCTTGACACCTTCTCCTGTCAGGGAAAGCAATGAGACTGTGGATTGCTGGTGGAGTGGCCTTTCTTAGGCCTGGGGTGCACGGGCACCTTCCTGGCTTAAGTCTGTGCCCAATGTGTGCTGCAGTGTCACCTCTTTGCTGTGACTATTATTCTTCATTGCCGCCTGCTGTAAACCTCATTCTCACTCTTTCCCCTTGATTTGTGTTCCTTTCCATAGAGGGCCTTTGCGTACGAGCGTGAAACCTCCGTGTTTCACGGAGAGAAATCTGCAAGCATAGTGCCGCAATGAGTGACACAAGTGCTCCACAGTCACGAGCAGGAGAGCATTATGTGTGGATGGGGAGAATTCTAAGTTGTTTTTCCCTATGGCGTTTAAACCTAATAAGGACTACCAAGGCTGTGCCGTTTCATTGCTGAGTAAGCACGGAGAGCCTCTGTTACACTGGGGGTGAAGCTGGGTCTTCCTGGGGACACGCTATTGAAGCGTGCGCTGCACTGCACTTCATTGGCAGTCTGTATACACTGGCTTTGTGCGTGCTCTCCTCCCTGATTCTCAGAGCTCTCCTGTATATGCACTATACTAGGCGGGGAGCATTTGGTGACCAGAGTGCAACTTCAGCTGCTGCACTGACTGGATCCAGATCTCCACAGCCATGGGTAGCCAAGCATGCTTCATTCAGCGGAGAATGCTGAAAAGTTTTCTCTTTTGACACGGGCGTCTCACACGGAATACAATGGCTCTGCGGGTTCATTTGCCAACGAGGCCCGAGAGCCATTGTTTGCTTTCCGGAAAACAACAGTCTTCCATGGGAGACATTCCTCCAAACGGCACGTCACTGAATGGGGGGGCAACAAGTATTATAGTGGCTTGGTCTTTGGCGTGACACCTGATTCTCCCTGTTTTTCAGCGTGTATTATCCTACATTGAATGCAAAGGCCTAGCAGAGCTGGATGCAACGTTTCCTGTATACAAAGTGCACAACTCCATGGTGCCACACTGAGCGACATGACCGGTTCGCTGTCATCTTTGGGAAAGCATGATTTGTTCACCTACTGAATTCTAAAGTGTTTTTGATTTGACCTGTCCGTCTCCTATCCAAAGCCATTGCTCTTCCGTTGGCATTTACGAGGAAGAGCTGACAGGCTTGGCTTGCTGGCTGTGAGTGTGCATCAGCTGGGAAATGCTGTGTCAAATGTTACTGCATTGTGATGTATTTTCCAGTAGTTTGATTCTTGTGTGCTGTACGGTGTAATACACGATTCTCAAGGTACGGCTTGAATGAGCATAGCCGAGCATGTTATGTCGATACTTCACATGTAGGAATGAGCATGTCAATGGTGTCAGACTGAGTGAAATGAGTGCTACACACTCACTTGTAGAAAAGCAGTGCTTGCCTTCTGTTTGAGCCCTGAAACGTTTTACCCCGTGGAGTT
>NW_007116645.1:0-729 GCF_000164805.1 Carlito syrichta
TAACCACCATTCCACCTTCTGTCTCTATGAACTTGGCTCTTCCAGTTACCTCATAAAAGTGGACTCTTGCAAGATTTCCCCTTCCAGCCGGGCTTGGTGGTTCGGCCTGTAATCCAGCGCCTTTGGGAGGCTGAGGTGAGTGGATTGCCTGAGCCCACGGGTTCGAGACCCACCTGGGCAGGCGAGACCTCATCTTTACAATAAAATCAAAAAATTAGCAGGCTGTGGTAGCGCATGCCTGTAATTCTGGCTACTCGGAAGGCTGAGGCGGAAGGATCACTGGAGCCCAGCAGGTCGCGGCTGTGGTGGCTGGGAGTGGCCACTGCACTCCAGTCTGGGTGACAGAGTGAGTCTCCAATTTAAAAAAAAAAAATTTCCCCTTCTGTGTCTGCCTTATTTCCCTTCCTTTTTGTGACTGAGAATTATTTCATTGTATGAGTAGACCTCAAATCATTGTATGAGTGGATGGACAGATGAACACGTTAGTTCTACCTTTTGGCTATTGTGAATGATGTTGCTATGAACATCAGTGTACAAATATCTGTTTGACAGTAGCTCAGCCTGTCATCCCAGCACTTAGGGAGGCCAAGGTGAGTGGATTGCTTGAGCCTGTGGGTTTGAGACCAGCCCAACCACTTAGGGTGAGATCTTGTCTCTACACTAAATCAAAAATTAGCTGGGCGTAGTAACATGTACCTTGTAGTTCCAGCTACTTGGAAGGGTGAGGTG
>NW_007116646.1:0-766 GCF_000164805.1 Carlito syrichta
TTTTCAATCACCTGGAATACCTTCAGTAAGATTGGTATCAGCTCCTCTTTAAATGTCCTGTAGAATTCTGCTGGAAAGCCATCTGGACCAGGGCTTTTTTTGGTAGGAAGTTTTTTTATTATGTAGTTGATTTCCTTGATTGGTATTGGTCTATTTAGGGTCTCAATTTCTTCTTGTTCCAATCTAGGAAGGTTGTATGATGTCAGAAAGTCCTCCATTTGCTTAAGGCTTTCAAGTTTGTTTCCATACAAGTGTACGTAGTAGTCTCTAATGATCTTTCGTATTTCTTCAGGGTCAGATGTGACTTTTTCTTTTGTGTTTCTGATTGTGCTTATTTGATTTTTTTCTCATTTTTTCTTGGTCAGTCTAGCTAGGGGACCATCAATCTTGTTTATTCTTTCAAAGAGCCAGTTTTTTGTTTCATTGATTTTTTTGTATTATCTTTTTGTCTTCTATGTCCTGGATTTGGGCTTTTATTTTGGTGATCTGGATTCTTCTGCTGAAATTAGGGTTTTTGTGGTCTTGCTTTTCCAGCTTCTTTAGGTGGCTTGTTAGGTTGTTAATTTGTGTTCCTTCCATTTTCTTCATGTGTGTTTGTAGGAATATAAATTCCCCTCTTACTACAGCTTTCAAGGTGTCCCAGAGGTTTTGGTAAGATGTTTCTTCATTTTCATTTGTTTCCAGGTATCTTTTGATCTCTGTTTTGATTTCATCATTGACCCAGGAGTTGTTTAGCATCATGCTGTTTAGTGTCCATGTCTTTGTG
>NW_007116646.1:1616-15472 GCF_000164805.1 Carlito syrichta
AGGTTTTGTTCTGTCTTTTTGAGCTTCTTTTCTATGCTTTTGACAGTTTGAGTTAGTTCTGTGTTTTGGTCTTCGATCTCTGAGATTCTTTATTCTGTTTGACTAATTCTGCTTTCCATGCTTATTAGTCTGTTATTAATTTCCATCACAGTATTCTTTACTGCTATCATTTCTGACATCAGCTCCTTCCTATTTTCCTCTTGTCTCTCCTCAATTTTTTAAATTCTCTCCATTAATGTCTTGATGTCTGGGTTTGTTGCATGTGACCAACCATTCTGGGGATCTTCATTGTTCGTGTTCCAGAATCGGTTTTCTCAGTGTCTGATCTCCCAGGGGTCTGTGTGAAAACTATATTCTTCTTTTGGTTTTCCTTCATTTGTGCGGTTTTCCCCCCTCCCTACTTTTTCCTTCCCTCCACATCACTGTCTTCTTTAATACTGTTATTCAGGGGTAAAGGGATTGGTTTTACTTCTGTTTGTTCAATCTCCTATTCTTTATGTATGCCCTCTTACTTTGTTCAATTCTGGAGTTTCACTGTAGGTTGGGGGTGGTCCTTTTTGCAGTTTTTAGATTTACTTAAAGGGGGAGCTGTGATTCAAAATCTATCTGCAGGTCCTGGTATTTGCTGACAGGTGTGTGGATAATCTGGAACCCACTTCCCACTGCCTTGGAATCTGTCCATTCAGTGGGGCTGTAGATTTACTCCCTGAACTAAAATGTGGTTAGCAGAGGGAAGAGAGTGGAGCAGACAGTGGGTTGAAGAGGGGGGTGGAGAGATAGAGGCGTAAGGGGGGAAGCAAATGTGTGCTAACAAATGAAGAGAGAGACCTATACTGAAACAGATAAAAACAATAGACCACAGCTACTGACGAACCAATTCCCTTACAAAAAAAAATAAAACATATAGTGATGCTAACATACGAGCTAACCAACCACCTTATTGGTGTGCTGTTCCTTTATACAAAGATATGGTTTACAGAGAGAAGAAAAAAGAAGAAAAGTAAGAGGGGGAAAAAAAGGAACAATACAGTATGAATAGAATTAAGTCATTAAACTAACAGAATCAATGAAGCACACTCTGAGACTTTTAGTTTACGTCCAATGTCCTTTCAGTTCTGATTTCTAGCTTTCTTTTCAAGCAGGTAAATTAGTTTGCAGTTAGGGTCAGTTGCCCCTGGTCTGCTGTGAAGGACAGTTCAGATCACCCTCCGTTCACCACTCTGGCCTATGTCTTTTTCAAGCTTATTTCTCCCGTTTCAGTGTTGTTACGTTGAATCGCCAGCAGGTGGTGCTATCTCAGCTGCTCGCCCCAGAGGGGGTGGGGCCGGACAGGAACCACAGAGACTGGAGATGGATGCCTGCCTCAGGGCACAAGCAGGGGACTCACGGCGGGCTGGACATCTCGGTTGTGGGAGAGGTGGCAGTGATCCCAGCAGATCTTCCTGAAGGACTTTCAAGGACTGAAGTCATGGATTGTCTCCAGCCCGGGTCATGCGATGTGCTACTGTCAGCGGCTGCGGCGGCTGCGCCAGCGACGGCGGCGTCGGCATCTGCACTGCGGTGGCTGTCCAGCCCTCTGCAATGTCCCAGTGGTGAAAATGGCCGAGCTCCGTATGAAGAGCAGTCTGCAATTTTGGGGTCCGCAGCCCCCGGTGCAAGAGCCAGAGACCCACTGCAGTTCTCCTTTGCATAGGGTTTCACAGACCAGGTTGCCCCGTTGCCATCTTGCCGGAAGTTCTCTCAGAAACTCTTAATGAATTTTTTTATTCTTATAGCAATGTAGTTGTTGCCAGAGGAATTTGTTCTCCCCATTTTTTAAACTGGAATATCATTGGAAACATTAGTTATACAACCAAAGACTTGCCTATGTTGTCATATTTGAAAATTATACTCATTAAATTAGATTTGAAGGTATTTTTAAGGCATGAAAGCTGACTTTATGAAGATAATGCTTATAAAATCCACTTGGAAAAGCTTGCATGCTACCTGGATTCCAGTGTTCTATGTCTTACAGATGAATAAGAAAGGTACCTTCTGACAGGCCAGGAACTTTAGGATATTTTGAGAACCTCAAAAAGAAAAAAATGAACAACAAATTATAGATGCTACAGGCAAACTCCTTGTTTTTTAGTCTTAGGCCCACAAGTAGTAAGAGGTTTTAAAAGTCCAATCTGAGATTCCTCATGAAAATCTCCATCAAAGCAAACTTAAGAAGGCCCACATGGCATATTCACACACTTGCTGCACCTAATGTAAATAATTAAATCAACTCCAATGAGAAAAGTCTTATTTTTGATCAAAATAATCTTTAACTATTTATCAAAAGGGAGGGGGATTTCATTTTTTATTTTTATTTTTTTTTTGAGTTGGAGTCTCTGTCACCCAGACTGGAGTGCAATGTCCGCTTCCGGCCACCGCAGCCTTGACCTGCTGGGGCTCTGGCGATCCTTCTGCCTCAGCCTTCCAAGTAGCTGGAACTACAGGTGCATGCTACCACGCCTGGCTAATTTTTTGATTTTATTGTAGAGATGAGGTCTTGCCAAGTTGCCTAGGTGGGTCTCGAACCCACGGGCTCAGGCAATCCACTCACCTCAGCCTCCCAAAGGCACGAGATTACAGGGTGAGCCACCGAGCCTGGGTGGGAGGGGGATTTATAAAAAATTTTATGTTTCACTGGAAAGTGATGCATCATCTATCATGCATCCTTCAGACCTGTCTAATGCTAGTCCAGTTCAGAGCCCGAACTATTATGCAACTCCTTGTAAGTTGTAGGTAAATAATATATAAGTTCTGTTCTTTTTGATAGATATTTGACTCCCCAACCTCACCCTGGAAAAAGTTTTGTCTTCATTTGTACTTCATTTAAATGTTCTTTTATTCCATAAAAAATATGCTTTTTTTAACTTTTATTTTGAACGAGTTCTAGTATCTGCTTAGTTCCCTCATGCCATGTAAGTAATAAATCTTTAATCCATTTTGTGTTTATATGAAAGTTATGATTTTAACTTGTTCTGAAAATGATCTTTTTACAGTATATTTAATTATTGGTTACCTTTCTGAGTTTAGAGCATAGAGTAAACTGTGTTCTCTCTATCAAGAAACTTTATAGCTTAACACAAAAGATTCACATGACAAAGTGCTTCACCTGCTATGACATATAACTTGGATCACAACTGAAGTAGAGCCCCAAGTGTCATTTTAGTGTCATAGTTTGTTGTTCATTTATCTTTCATCATGATTCCATATAACAAATATGTCTATGAAATCAGAAGCTGTGGAAGCTAAGAAATGACTTTTTAGTTCTGTGAAGAACAAAGTTGGTATTTTGATTTGGATTGCACTGAATCTCTGGATTGCTTTGGACAGTATGGTCATTTTAACAACATTGAGTCTTCTAATCCATGAACATGGAATGTTTTTCAATTTGTTTGTGTCATGCTTTTCCCTTGTTAACCTGTCATCAGTGTTTTGTAAAGCTGTCATCAGTGTTTTGTAGTTCTCCTCATAGAGATCTTTCACTTCCTTAGTTAGGTGTATTCCTAGGTCTTGGGCTTTTAAAAAAAATTGTAGCTAATGTGAATGGGATTGAGCTCTTGATTTGGTTCTTGGCTTAAGCATTGTTGTTATATAGGAATGCCTAAAGTTTATGTGTAATCAAAAAAGAGCCCAAATAGCCAAAACAACTTTCATCAAAAAGAACAACTGCAGAAGCATCACACTGCCTGACTTGAACAAAGCATATTTGTATACCTAACCCTTAACTGTACCCCACAATATCAAAAGAAAAAATATTGATATTAAAAAAAAGAAAATTATAAAACACTGACCAACAAAATAAAAAGTGACACAAACAAATGGAAAAATATTCCATGCTCATGGATTGGAAGAATCAGCATTGTTAAGATGTCCATCCTACCAAAGTCAATCTACAGATTCAATGCTATACCCATTAAATACCAGCATCATTTTTCTCAGACCTGACAACAACAATACAGAAATTCATATGGAAACATAAACGACTATGAGTGGCCAAAACAATTTTTAGCAAAAGAAACAAAGCAGGAGGTATCACACTTCCAAACTTTATTATAAGTGTGCAATAATCAAAACAACTTGATATTGGTACAAGAACAGGCATATAGACCAATGGAACAAGATAGAGATTCTGGAAGCAAAACCTCAATTTCTCAAGCAACTCATCTTTGATGAAGCCTCCAACAATAACCACTGGGAAGAGGAGAACCTATTTGGTAAATGGTGCTGGGAAAACTGACTGACCAGTGCAGAAGAATGAAACAGGACCCCCACCTGTCACCATACACAAAAATCAACTCTAAATCAAACAAAGACCTAAACGTAAAACCCTGAACTTTAAGAATCTTAGAAAATGCAAGAGGTACCCTTACAGAAATAGGAATAGGCAACCAATTCCTGATCAAAACCCCAAGTGCCCATGCCATAAGAGATAAGATAGGCAAACAGTCAAATTGAAAAACTTCTGCAAAGGAAAAGAAGCCATAAAGAGAGTGGGAAGACAGCCCATAGAATGGGAAAAAATATTTGTCAACTGCCTATCTAACAAAGGCCTAACATCCAAGATCTACAAGGAACTCAAACATGATGTAAGGAAAAAACAAACAGCCCCATTAAAAAGTGGACAAAAACGTGAACAGACACTTCTCAAAAGAAGACATACTAGCAGCCAACAGACACATGAAAAAATATTCAGTCTCACTAATCATCACAGAAATGCAAATGAAAACCACATTGAGATACCATCTAACTCCAGTAAGAATGACCATCTTAAAAAGCATTTGTTTTAAGTTTACTTAAAACAAAAAACAGATGCTGGTGAGGATGCGGAGAAAAGGGAACACTTCTACACTGTTGGTGGGAATGCAAACTAGTTCAACCTTATGGGAAACAGTGTGGCAATTCCTAAAAGAACTAGAAATTGACTTTCTATTTGACCCAGCAATCTCCCTTCTGGGAATACACCTGGAGGAACTTAAATCACCCTATAAAAAAGATACTCACACATGCATGTTTATTGCAACACTATAGGAAAAACATGGAACCAACTTTGCTGTCCATTGAAACTGGACTGGATTTAAAAATGTGGTACATACACACAATGGAATATTATGCTGCCATAAAGAAGAATAAAATTATGGACTTCACAGCAATTTGGGTGGATTTACAGTCTATAATACTCACATGTTCTCACTCATAAGCGGTCCCTGAACATTTACCATAATACTGTAAGAAACGGATTGGCAATAGCCAGCAAATGCCAGGGGAGGAGGGAGACACATAATATTAATAAGGGTACCTGATCTCAAACCAGGCAAAGTGGAGACCAAAGGGTCTCCTGTTCGATGACCACTTGTATACCTAAACCTGAATTGTACCCTACATCCTTAAAATAAATAAATAAGTTTGCCACCTTAGTTAAATAAATAACTATTGTTTTTATAGTAAAAAAAAAAAAAAGAATACAGAACCCAGAAATAAAACCACACTCCTACAGCCAACCAATCTTTGACAAAGCCAATAAAAATAAACAATGGGGAAAGGACACCCTATTCAATAAGTGGTGCTGGGAAAATTGGCTCTCCAGATACAGAATAATGAAACTGGACCTCTATCTTTCACCATATATAAAAATTAGCTCACAGTGGATCAAAGACTTAAATGTAAGATTGAAAACTATAACTAGAAGAAAACCTAGGAAACACTCTTCTGCACATTACCCTATGCAAATAACTTATGACAGAGCCTCAAAAACAACTGTGACATAAACTGAGACAAGTCGAAATTAATTAAATTTAAAAACCTCTGCACAGAAAAGAAATAAGCAACTGATTGAACAGAAAGCCTACTGAATGGGAGAAAATATTTGCAAATTAAACTTCAGATAAGGGTTAATATCTAGAATCTACAAAAAAACTCAAACACCAAAAAAATCAAACAACCTCATCAAAAAGTGAGCAAAGGGCATGAATAGACACTTCTCAAAAGAAGACATACAAGTGGCCAACAAACATGAAAAAATGCTCAGCATCACTAATCACTAATTAAAACCACAACGAAATATTACCTCACACCAGTCAGAATGACTGTTTTTAGAAAGTTAAAGAGCAACAGATATTGATGTAGTTTCAGATAAAAGGGACCGCTTATTCACTGTTCATGGGATTGTAAATTAGTTCAACATCTATGGAAAACAGTGTTTCGATTTCTCAGAGAATGAAAAATTGAACTACCATTTGATCCAACAATCCCATTACTAGGGATATATCCAAATGAAAATAAATCAATGTATTAAAAAGATACCTATACTTGTATGTTCAATGCAGCACTATTCACAATAACAAACTCATGAAACCAACAATTTATTAGATGAAAATATGGTATATATGCACCATGCAATACTTACACAGCCCTAAAAAGAATGAAATCATGTCCTTTGCAGCAACATCGATGGAACTAAATATTGTCATTCTAAGTAAATTGACTCAGAAATAGAAAACCAAACACATCATGTTCTCACTAATATGTGGGAGATAAATGGTCATGAAGATGGAAATAATAGACACCAGGGACACCAATAAGGGGGTAGATAAAGAGGGAGGTCAGAGTTCAGAAATTACCTATGGGGTACAATGTTTACTACCTGGGGAATGAGCCACCTGAGACCGAGTCTCTATCACTACAAAATATATTCATGTAACAGACATGCATGTGTACTCCTTCAAAGTAAAATTTAAAAAAATAATTTAAAAAAGAAATTACTTTGTCTATCACATAGTAGTAAAAAAAAGAAACATTTCTGGAAGCCATCCCTTTACATACTTAGAGGATGTAATTCATCCCCCACCAAATAGTATCTCATTTTTTCATTTATGTTCCAATTCTTTTCTTCGTTGTGCATGCATATTTTAAAACTGTTTTTACTTTTTAGAGAAAATTATTCTAATTTTTAGTATATGCAGCATAAATTAGCCTTTGATACTTTCTAGTTTGCAAAATAAATACTTCAGAGAGTTGTTGCTCTCTGATAAGACCTGTATATCTCTTTAGAGCCCTCTACGGGGATTGGTGGGTGTCAGTTTCAAATGTCAAAGACTCTTAATCTTAACTCTTGCCATTGTGGCTATAACCCTGTTGACGTCTAGTACCAACTATTAAGAAGACAGGAAAAGACAAAGAAATCAATTTCAGTAGATTCTATAACCTGACTTCCATTAAGTTCATTGCTTATCTACTACCCATATGTTGTGCCAGTAGTGAACTTTACAGATTAGCATATCTATATAGTATTTGTGTTTATTCTCTTTTACTTTATCATCCACTTCTATTATCTATAAATCTATCAACTTCTCTTAGTTTTGGTTGCTAGTCATAGGATAATAGATTGATTTTTTTGTATCAGGTAAAGAATTGGAGCTCCAGGAGGTGACAGAAACTCCTTATTTGCACTTTAGTACAGAAGGCCAGGGGATAAAACTTTCCACTCGGGAAATTTTCTTCTGGAATAGCTTCACTTCACTAATAGGCTAGTATGTGGTAGGATTTTGCTATCACACAATCTTCACAAGAACACTACTTTCAAACTTCCATTGAATCTTTATATACAATATACATAGGATCATAGTACTGGGGACAATTTTGCCCCCCAAGGCACATTTGGCAATATCTGGAGCCATTTTAGGTTGTCACTAGGGGTGGGAACTGGCATTTATTGATGTCCTTAAAGGAACCTGCTAAAGATTACTGCTACCAATATTGCAATATTTGTTTCATCATTAGACTCAGGTTCCTTTAGGGACATAGATATTCAAGTGACAGAGATTCCCTTTGTCAGGTACAGGGAAATAGCCTTGTCCTACTTTACTTTAGTTGGGCCCATCTTCCTTGCCTCTGAGCAGTCCCTAAGTGGATTCTTTGAGTCATTTGTTTCCGATGCCATCAAGGAAAATACAAGTTTGTGTGGTGTCTTCGTAATCAACTCTGACCACATAGAATCTAAAAAGGTTTCATGTCTTCCAGCTAACCAATAAAAGAAAAATCATGTCTGAGAAAATATTTATCACCAAGAACTGCCTGCATCTCAAACTACCATGAGATGGATATTACTGTGAATGAGCTCTATTCTGGCCTGTGATGTTTCAGTGATCTTGGAAGAGCTCATTACTTTTTACGCAGGTGGGCATAATTTTTATTTTTAAAAACTGTTTTAGAAACTTATGCTTCTGGGAAGATGGATTAGATGTACTTTTCCTTATTCTTTCTTCTAAGTACAATTAACTCTCTGTGTATTATATATAAAACAAACATAAGTAGATGATGAAAAGCAGAGAGAAGAAGGCAGATGGACTAGGAAGCTCAGGACACAAAATATGATACGGTAGTTACTTCCCTGGGTTTTCTTTATGTCTCATATTTCCCAGGCTAAACAAGCCAGAGACCCAGAAATGGCAGCAGACAGAAAAAGCCTAACAAAGACCTGCTCTCTCTAGCTAAATGACCAAGAAAGGGACTGACTAGAAAGATAGAAAACTTTTAACACTGAATATACACAGGCATAAGGATGGTAACAACAGACATTGGTAACTCCTAAATGGGGAGGGAAGGACAAAGGTAAGGGTAGAAAAACCACTTACTGGGTACTCCCACAAATGGGTGACGAGCTCAATAGAAGCCCAAACTTCACCAACATGCAGTATATCTATGTAACAAACCTTCACATGCACCCCTTCAATAAAAATGATAGAAAGTTTTAGACAAGTGTTCTATTCTAGCCAAACAGCAAGCCAAACATTACAAATAAAACGGTAGCACCACCCCTGCCCATGCTAACAAAGTATAAATGGAGAGTCTAGAAATTTACTCTTAGGATGCTGTAACAAGTTGCCCAATACCCCATAGATGGCCAAGTAAAAAGTGAAGACTTTCATTCTTGCCAATTGTTAATGAAAACCACACTCTTTCTACCCTGTTGAAATTATCAGTGGAGACCATATGAGAAATCTGATCTTTTATTTTTACCCAGTTGTAATTAGGCCTCCCTCTACTTCCCCACTGAGGCTCTGTCAGAGGAAGTCTTTCACCATCGTCGAGTGACAATGAAGCTAAGGTGTCAATGGAGACCACAGAAGAACCTGACACTCCCACTAATTCAGCAGTATTTTGGAGACCCTTCCTTTTAATGTCAGTGATTTCCCTTTTTTCTCTGATGGAGCAGTGTTAAAGAAAGCCAGCTAAAACAGAAGACTTAAAAAATAACAGTACAAAAATGTCTAGATTTAAATTGAAAACTAGTATTTATACCAAGAGTAGGAAAATATCAAACTGAATGAAAAAAAGACAATCAATAAACATCAACACAAAGATGATAGAGGTATTAAAATTATCTGATGATTATGTAAACAGTCACAATAAAATGTTTCAAAATAATTATGAACACACTTAAATCAAATGAAAATATAGAAATTTCAATAAAATAATAGAAAGTCATAGCAAATAAATAGAAGATATAAAAAGCCAAATGGAAATTTCAGAATTGAAAAATACAAAAACTGGCCGGGCACAGAGGTTCATGCCTATAATCCCAGCACTTTGGGAGGCAGAAGCAAGAGGATTACCTGAGCTCAGGTTTTCAAGACCAGCCTGAGCAACATGATAGGACATCGTTCCTACAATAAATCAAAAAATCATCCGGGAATGGTGCCGCATGCCTGTGGTTCCAGCTACTTGGAAGGCTGAGGCCGAAGTATCACCTGAGCCCAGCAGGTCAAGGCTGCGGTGGCTGTAAGCATGCCACTGCCCTCCAGCCTGGGCGTCAGAGTGGGACTCCAACTCAGAAAAGAAAAAGAAAAAGAAAATAAAAGAAAGAAAAAAGAAAAGAAAACAAAAAGACAAACCTGAAATAAAAAGCCCAATGGGAGCCGGTGCAGTGGCTCAACCCTGTATGTAATCCCAGCAGCACTTTGGGAGGCAGAGGCGAGAGGATTGCCTGAGCTCAGGGTTCTGAGACCAGCCTGGGCAACAGAGTGGAACTCCGACTCCAAAAAAAAAAAGCCCAATGAATTGGTTCAAAATCAGAATGGAGGGGATGGATGACAAAGACATTAGTGAACTGAAAATAGAACAACAAAAATTACTCATTGTGAACAATAAAGAGAAAATAGACTGGAAAAAATGAACAGGAGGCTCTAGGCCTATAAAAGATTCAACATTCATGTCATTGGAATCCTGTGAGGAAAAGAAAATGATGTTGGGACTGAAAAAAAGCACTCCTCAAATTGATAGAAAGGTTTAATGCATTCCTATCAAAATTCCAGTAAGATTTTTGTGGAATAGACAAAACTTTGTAGACTATATTCTAAAGGTATGTGGAAAAGCAAATAACTTAGGATAGCTAAAAACAATATTGAAAATAAAAAACAGTGGGAAGAATCAATGTAATTTCAAGATTAATTATATAGCTACAGTCATTAAGAGTGTATGGTACTGCCATAGAGATAGACACATTGATGAATGGAATAGAACATAAAAGCTAGAAATAGGGTCACACAAGTACGCCTGATTATTATTTTTTTCTCCATTACCTTAATAAAGGAAATATAGCCTTGTCAAGAAATAGTGCTAAAACAATTGGACATCTATAGGCAAAATATAATGAAACTTGAACTAAGTCTCACACTTTATATAAAGTCTCACACTTTATACAATACAATTAATTCAAATGAATTAAGGAGTTAAATGTAAAATTATAAAAGTTTTAGAAAAAAATGGGAAAATTTTGAGGTCTAGGGCTAGGCAAAGAATTATTACACTTAACATAAAAAATGCAGTCCACACCACAAAAAGAAAAATGGATAAATTGGACTTTATCAAAATTTAAAACTTTTGCTCTTTGAAACGCTATGTTAAGAAAGATAAAATAATAAAAAGGCAATATATGGAGTGGAAGAAAATATTTGTAAACCCCATATTTGACAAAGGAGTCATATCAAATACAATTTTTAAAACAGCAGAGTAATTCCCCCTTATCGGCAATTTTGCTTTTAACAGTTTCAGTTACCTGTGGTCAAAATATTAAGTGGAAAATTACAGAAATAAACAATCCATACATTTAAAACTTATCATTGATCTGAGTAGTTTGATGAAACCTTGTACTGTACTACATTGTCCCACCCAGAACAAGAATCATCCCTTTGTCCAGCATATCCATGCTTTTATAAGCTACTCATCCATTAGTCACTTAGTAGCCATCTTGATTATCAAATTAATTGTTGTGTTATCACACAGTTTGTGTTCAAGTAATCCCTTTTTTATTTAATGATGGCCAAAAATGCAAGAGTAATGATGCTGGAAATTCAGATATGTCAAAGAGAAGCTGCAAAGTGCTTCCTTTAAGTGAAAAAGTAAATATTCCTAATAAGGAAAGAAAAGAATCATATCCTGAGGTTGTTAAGACCTATAGCAAGAACAAAATTTCTACCCATGAAATTATAAAATAGGAAAAAAAATTCTTGCTATTTTCATTGTCACATCCCAAAATGCAAAAGTGAGAAAAAAACATTGTGTATATAAGATTCAGTGCTATCCACAGTTTGAGGCATCCACTGGAAATCCTGCAAAGTATCACCCATGAATAAGGGAGAATTACTCTCTCTAAGTTACTATCTAGTAATAAAAATAGTATCTCAAAACTTAACAGTAAGAAAACTAATTAATTAGAAAATAAGCCAAAAACATGAAGAGAATGTAAAGATGCAAATAAGCACATAAAAACATTCAAAATCACTAGAGATTAGGGAAATATAAATTAAAATTGCAATGAAATATCTCATAGACCTATAAGAATGACTAAAATAATTTTTTAAAAAGTGACACCGAATGCTTGAGAGGATTCAAGGAAATGAAATTATTCATGCATTACTGGTGGGAATGTAAAAAGGTACAGTCACTCTGGAAAACAGTTTGACAGTTTCATTTTAAATTAATTATGCAGCCATCATATGATCCAGTAATTGCATTTTGGGGCATGTATCTTAGAGAAATGAAGACTTATATCCCCATACATACCCAAAAAATTGTACATAAATGTTTATATCAGCTTTATTCATAATTGCCAAAACCTGGAGACACCCTAGATGTCCTTTATCTGGTAATAGTTAAACAAGCTTTGATACATACATACCATGGATTTGTACTCAATAAAAAAGAACAGAACTATTGGGTAACACACAACCTAGATGAAACTTCAGGGATTATACTTAATGAAAAAAGTAAGTTTTCAAAGGTTATTTACTACATGGTTTCCTTTATATAAAATTCTCAAAATGACATAATTACAGGAATGGAGAGCAGTTCAGTGTTGCCAGGAGTTAAATAGGGGATAGAGTGGAAGGAAAGTGGGTGTTGCTATAAAAGTACATGAAGGATCTGTGTCAGGATAGAACTGTTCTGTCTCATGATACTCTATCAGTGTTAGTACCTGGGTTGTGATAGCTCGCTATAGTTTTGAAAGAGCTACCACTGGGGAAAACTGGTTAAAGAGGACATGGGATCTTTCTGTATTATTTCTTATACTTGCATGTGCATGTATGATTATCATGAAATAAAATGTTTAATTAGAAAAATTGCTTTGAGTGGGAAAAAAAGAAAACAGTACGTCAAGGACTATGTAGTACATGATATTTGACCAGGGCAAACTACGGTGAATTTTTGGGTTTGACAGGCCTGGTTTTTCTACACATAATACAAAATGTTTGTCCCATTCCTGTCTTTTGGAGAAAATAAGTACATGTTAAGAAGACTGAGAAAACTTGAACCAATGAAATCCAGAAAGAGTACTGGATGAGAAATTACCAACATGGAAGATCTTTTTGTGCTTCCCTCTTTGTACAGACATAAGAACCACACCCCCTATGTATCCTAAGATATTTTGGAATATATACAGTTCACAAAAAGTTAATGTATTTTTTACAACATTAATGCTGAAAACCTGTAATCCCACGCTTTGGGAGGCTGAGGTGAGTGGATTGCCTGAGCCCGCAGGTTCGAGATCCACCTGGGCAACTTGGCGAGACCTCATCTCTATCAAAAATTAGCCAGGTGTGGTAGCGCGCACCTGTAGTTCCAGCTACTTGGAAGGCTGAGGCGGAAGGATCGCCGGAGCCCCGTAGGTCGAGGCTACGGTGGCCAGAAGCGGCCACTGCACTCCAGTCTGGGTGACAGAGTGAGACTCCAACTCAAAAAAAAAAAAAAAAAATGCTGAAAACAATGTAAAAATTACCAAAAATAAATTAATTGTGAGCTATAGTTTGCTTTTAAAATAATGTTAGATAATTTCAAAGCGATTTGAAATAGATTATAAAACTAAGCGGTTTTTCAACTTTTAAGTTAGGGTAAGTTAGTAAGCATTTTTATATTTTGCACTCCATGTTTGCTCAAAGAAGCAAAAACCCATTTTGAGAGAATATAAAAAGGAGATAAAAATAAATTTAGTCCAATAAACATATACCCAGCTAGTGAATCAATATTTTATTTCAGTCACTCAGTAAACAATTTACAGTGAAATATAATCTCTTCTAATCTGCCAGAATGAAAGAAAACATCTTGTTATTTGTCCTTTTCACAAAAACAAGTAATGTTAAATAATGGTGGATATAGTTTTTATAAAGGTCAAGTGTTTTAAAATTCCATCCATAAGAATGTATCATGTTTTCTCTTGTAGTTTGACTTTATTCTCCCAAATTATAGGAAGAAAAATAGTAAAATATGCTGTTCTGCTAAGATGGCTAAAGATATATATACACCACACACACACACACACACACACA
>NW_007116646.1:15529-33240 GCF_000164805.1 Carlito syrichta
ATATATATATAAGGGCTTATTAAATTTCATTTTATGTAAGACTTACCTCCTTGGGCTATAACTCCTCTGGACAACGGTGAAAGCATAAAAATCTGTTCTGCTTGATGATTTGAATATTAATTGATCAACTACAGTTTACCCATGAACAATACAATGATTAGTGGTACCAAGCCTGTGTACAGTTAAAAAACCATGTATATGCCGGGGTGGTGGCTCAAGCCCATAATCCCAGCACTTTGGGAGGCTGAGGCAAGAGGACTGCCTGCATGCAGGGGTTTGCGACCAGTCTGAGCAACTTGGTGAGACCTCGTCTCTACAATATATCAAAAAATTAGCTGAGCGTGGTAGCACGCGCCTATAGTTTTGACTACTTGGAAGGTTGAGGAGGAAGGATCACCTGAGACCAGCAGATTGATGCTGGGGTGTCTGTGAGTGTGCCACTGCACTCCAGCCTGGGCGACACAGTGAGACTCTGACTAAAAAAAAAAAAAAATCCATGTATGTCTTTTGACTCCCCCAAAACTTAACTTTTATAGCCTACTTTTGACTGGACCATTACCAATAGCATAAACAATCAATTAACACATATTTTGTATGTTATATGTACTATATGTGTGTTTTGTTTTTTACAATAAATTAAGCTAGAGAGGAGAAAAAGTTATTAAAAATTATCAGGAAAATAAAGTGGAAGGGAATCATCATAAGATCTGTATCCTTGTCATCTTCATGTAGAGCAGACTGGGGAAAATGAAGAAGAGGAAGGGTTGGTCTTACTGTCTCATGGGTGGCAGAGGCAGAAGAGGTGGAAGAGGTGGAAGGAAAAGCAGGCACAAACTGTAAATTTATGGACATATATTATAATTTCCATCTAATGTTTTGCTTTTTCATTTCTCTAAAAATGTTTCTATGTTATTCCACCTTCCACCATTTTATTTAGTTTTAGTGCCCAATCATAGACAAGTCTATGTCATAAAATAAGTCAAAAGCAGTCTTGAATAATCAGAGTTCTTCTACCAGTCTGTCTAATGTCAATTTGTTTTCTAACACTGCTTCTTCTATGTCATCTTCCTCATTGTCTGGCACTGATTCAGAAGTACTCACATCCACCAAGTCATATTCTGTTAATTCCTCTGCTATAGTATCTATAAGTTTTTGAATTTTTCTAAAATCCATATCTTGAAACATTTTACCTTCCCACCTTTTTTTTCATATCTACAGTTTCATTCATTGTTTCCTTGATTAGTTCTATCATAAGTTCTGTGAAGCCATGTACACCATTTGGACAGAGTTTATTCCAGCAAGAATTTATAGTTTTGGATTGATGGCTTTATCTATAATAACAATAGCATAATTCTTCCAGACTTTCATGATGTTTTCCCTATTCATGTTTCCTTCCAGAGTGTTGCAATCCTTTCTATTGATTACCATTTGTGATAACCCTTAAAGATCCTTATGACCCCTAAAATCTAGCGGCTGAATTAGAAACATTGTGTTTGGGGGCTTGTAGACCACTTCAATGCCTTTGGTGAACTTTTGTGGTTTTGTGTGATCAGGGGCATTGTCCACTATGAAAAGCAATTTAAAAGACAGTCCTTCCTTGAACATCCAATGCAATACTATGAGAAAATGACTGATGGTACTGGGAAACTATGGGGGAGGGGGATGGGATTAACAGTAGCAAATATCTTTCGGGGGATGGGAAAACACTTCTTATCTACAGGGTGCCTGAATGAAACGTCATTGTACACCTAACCCTTAACTGTACCCCACAAAACCATAATAAAAAATACTGATTAATGAAAAAAAAAAAGAAAAAAAAAAAAAAAGACAGTCCTTTACTGAAAAGGTACTTTCTGTCTTCAGGGAAAAAAGCACCAACAGAGCCAATCCAGAAAAAGTATTTTGATTCTCCAGACCTTCATGTCATACAATCAACAGAGTGGCAGCATATGTTTATATTTTCCTTTCAAGACTTTGGAGTTATCCAATTTGTAAATAAAAGAAGCCCTGATCATAAATTTGACTGCATTTGCATAAAAGAGTAGAGTTAGCCTATCCTTTCCTGCCTTTAATCCTGGTGCTCTTTTGTATTTCTTAGCAATATATGCCCTTTGTGGCATTTATTTTGTCCACAATAGGGCACTTTGATCTGCATCATAAAACTGTTAAGGCAGATATTTTTTCTCCTCAATAATTTTCTTAATGGCATCTGGGAACTCATCTACTTTCTCTTTGTTGGCAGAAGCTGCTGCTTCTGTTATTTTTTTGTTTTAAAAAGTCAAGAATCTATCAAAATTATCAGACCATCCTTTGTTGGCATTAAGTTCTCCATCTTTAGAACTTTCACCTTCCTTTTGCTTTAAGTTTTCATATAATGACTTCAGTTCTGATCGAATTATATTAGAGTCTGTAGATTTTTTTTTTTTTTTGAGTTGGAGTCTCAGTCTGTCGCCCAGACTGGAGCGCAGTGGTCGCTCCCGGCCACTGCAGCCTTGACCTGCTGGGCTCCGGTGATCCTTCCGCCTCAGCCTTCCGAGTAGCTGGAATTACAGACACACGCTACCATGCCCAGCTGATTTTTTGATTTATTGTAGAGATGAGGTCTCGCCAAGTTGCCCAGGCGGGTCTCGAACCCGCGGGCTCAGGCAATCCACTCACCTCTGCCTCCCAAAACGCGGGATTACAGGCTGAGCCACCGAGCCCGGCTGATATGTTTTTCTTATAGCAACCCTGCAGCCCACATAAAAGTTGCACTTTCAATATAAGATTTTAAAAGTTATTTTGCAAAAAAATGCAATGTCTTCACACCTGCTGATGTAGCTGCAGCAATGGTTTCACAAATTTCCTTTTTTCTCTTATAATTTTCTTTTCTTCTTTTACAGTGAGATGTCACCTAATTCCAGTTAGGGTAGCTATCATTAACAATTCAAACAACAACAAATGTTGGTGTGGGTGCAAAGAAAAGGGAACACTTCTACAGTGTTGGTCAGAGTGCAAGCTAGTTCAACCTCTATGGAAAGCAGTGTGGTGATTCCTAAAATAACTAAAATTTAACCTTCCATACGATCCAACAATCCCTCTCCTGAGAATATATGCAGAGGAATATAAATTGTTACAAAAAAGACTCTTGCACACATGTTTATTGTTACACTAGTCACAATAACAAAAACATGGAACCAACTCTACTGTCCATCAAAAGTAGACTGGATAAAGAAAATGTGGTATGTACACACAATGGAGTATTATATAGCCATAAAGAAGAACAAAATCATGTCCTTTGCAGCAACTTAGATGGAGTTGGAGACCACGATACTAAGTGAACTATCACAGAAACAAAGAACTGAATACCACATGTTCTCACTCATAAGGGGTCCCTGAATATTAGTCTCATTAGCACAAGGGAGCTATTGGCAGTCACTGGACACTGCTAGGTGAAGAAGGGAGGGAGGAGGGTGGGGGCATGTGACAACACAAAGTTTACTTGGATCATTACCAGGGGGATTGAATGCCAGTTAGAACCTCAAATTTTACCTGCATTCAGCCTACTTATGTAATTAATCTTCACTTGTACCCCACATTCCTATAATAAAATACAATTTTAAAAACTGAAAGGTTTTAACATCTGCTGGTATAGTTACAGCAATGACTTCACAGATCTCCTTTTCTTCTTTTACAATGATCTTTACACAGGATTTATTTCTCTTGAAATGGTGAAAAAACACAGCTATATACCTCAATGTGGGGTACATAACAAGCATTTCAACTTTTTCTTGTAATGTCATGATTTTTTTCTGCTTCCTGGGTGCTCTTCCAGCATCACTAATGGCACTACATATGGGTCCCATGGTGTTATTCAAGGCATAATATAATTGCATTAAATACAATGAAGAATATGCTAGTACCACCAGAGATTACTTTTTACTGTGATGCTCAGTTGACTGAAGAGAAAAATTACTAACATGAAGATGATTAGCATCAAAGGGCATTTTACGTGAATACTGACAACACTTGAGTTCACTGCAATAGCAACTAGAGTTGGCTACAAAATTATTTTAGTAATATAGTATGTATTACAGTTAATTTTATGCAATTATGATTCATATTTGTTTTGGGGTTTCTTTATATTTATCTCAACTGAGAATAGAACTATGTATGGTCTGGGTTTGTGTAAGTTTTGATATATTTCGATTTTTTATAATAGGCTTGTATATATTATATTTGAGTAAATGGTAAAATAGATTAGTATCTACATATATTTTGTGTATTCACAACATATCTTTGTCTTAATTTTTTGATATATCTAAGTAATGTGGCTCATCTGTGAGTTTTTTTAATTGTTGCAAATCTCCAATTTTTTTCAACTTATTTGTGCAAAAAATTCATATATAAGTGAATCCACAGATTTCAAGACTGTGTTGTTTAAGGGTAAAGAGTATAGGTAAGTATCACATAGAAAATACTCCTTGCTATTTTTTGAGAAATGTGTTCTTCTATTGTTTAAATATATTAATATTGTATTCATCTATTTTTATATAATAAATTACCCTAAAACTTAAGGCCTTAAAATAACCAACATTTGTTATTTCATAGTTTCTATTGGTCAGAAATTTGTAAATCTTTCAGTTGAATGGCTCTGGCTCAGAATCTTTTAGGAGGTTGCAATCAAGATGTTGGCTGAGGCTACAGTCTTCTGAAATCTTGACTAAGTCTTCAGTATCTGATTCAAGATGGCTCATGTGCATGGCTTTCCGCAGGAAGCTGCACTTCCTCACCATGGTTGGCCTTTCCATAGGCTACTTGAATGTTCTCACAACATGGCAGCAAACTTACCTCATAGTGAGCAATCTAAGAGAGAGTGAGTAAGGAGGAAGACAAAGTGCCTTTTATGACATAATCTTCAAAGTGACACATCACTGCTTCTGCTTTACTCTATTTGTTAGAAGTGTCATTAAGGTCAGTCCCTACTCTAAGGGAGGGGAATTAGTCTCAACCTCTATAAGGGAGGAGTTTCAAATGACTTGTGGCCATTTTTCAAAAGCATCTTTGTGGCCAGTCCTAGTTTATTCTGGGTATCTTTTCCTGTATTCAGATGATAAAATTCACATTAGTCACACATCAAATAAAATATTAAGTGCACAGAACTCAAACCATATAACACAAAGCTCGGTGTAAAAATCTGGATTTTTACAGCTGAAGATTCTGCCTAAGTGTGGAATTAGTTTGTAAAGAGATACCATGCTAACAGAGATTTCCCAGATGATATCCCTAATCATAAAAATAAGAGTTATATGCTTATCATTGGAAGAGCTTTTGATGTACAGAAAAAGAGGATGAGGACAGTAAACATTCTGCTACTGACTTTGCTATAGGATAAAGAATAAATCAGGAAGAATGGGGAAGAAAAGGAATGAGAGAAAAACATTGATCAAAATATTGGAGATTTTGCTAAGACAGAGAAAGTTTCTTTGAGTGACAACAAAGGAGGTGTGCTTTTGATTCCACAGTGTAATTAAACAACTAATGATTTAACAATATGCTTTTATTGCTGTCTTTTCATCTGAGGTTTGTAATAGGTTTGTGATATGAGTCAGTATTGCTAAATGCTACTTTGCAGTAAAGAAGAAAACAGGCCCATATCTTTATTAAAAAAATGAAAAAAAACATTGATTTTTATGGATTACTTTTTAACTGCTTTTAGAAGGAACTCTATGTAGCAACTCCAGTTTCAACTTCAAAGGAAAGAAAAAATGAAGAATGTTTTCTAGCTCTTCCTGTTTTGAAAGTGGTAAGCTGTTCTATATCTCAGCTGATAGAAACTGATAAACATTAAACAACTATAGTGTTTGGGGCTCTCAGAACTGTGTTGTATCTCTCAGATTGCATAAAGACTTTATTCAGGAAAAGATGGTTGAGTTTTCTGTACAAAAGTATATCTTCTTATTCAAAAAAGTAATTAATTTTGTAGGACATCGAGACTTGGATGCCAATAATATACTTGGATGTCAAAAATATATTCTGCATATGAAAAAATCATTATGTTGGTTCATTCCATGTACCAATTATGAGCCATGCCACAATTTCATTGTCCATACGCTGCTATGGCCATCAACACTAACATTTGGAATAATAACATTTCACCAGCAGGTTAATCACACTTAGGAAACTGGAATCATGATAACGTAAATAACCAAGAAGTAGAATGAATTGTTTTCTGACTTCTTAGGCAATGCATCTTTCTAGGAGAAGGGTAGGTGTTACATATTATAAATGCAGTTTAATGGTTTACACAGCCTAATAGTATTACACTATACTCGAAGGTCTGGTTGGCCAACCACATTATAACAATCATATTACTGGTATTTCTATCTAAGTAGATTTTAGAAAGTCCATGTTCTTATTTGATTCTCCCAAATATAATGGATCTCTACTGTAAAAGACCATTAGAATGATGATGATAATGACTATGTTAATTTAAGTATTTTAATACACCATTACATGCTGAACTCTCTATTGGAAGATAGAAGCAAAGTAAAACATAACTCAAGTCTAAGACAGTATAGCACTAAATAAGATGGTTATTTACAACTTACAATATCAAGATAAAGGTGGATAAGAAAACACAAAATTGGTCACTAAATTTTTTGAGACAACTCTAAAGACAGGAACTTCTTTACTTCCTTACAAGTAATTTTAGAAAAATTAAATAAAATACACACAATTCCCTCAGTGCACAGTAAACATATGGACTTCTTATGTAAAGAGGTACAATTGGATGAAAGTATAACTAGGTTCAAGGGGAATTTCAAATAAATTCCTGAATGACAGATTCAATAAATTAAGGACAGCTAGAAGTATATAAAGATGTCCTTAATTTTTGAGGTTGACATAACAGATAACATCAGTATACCACAATCATATGCCTTCATTCTCTTGTCAGAAATATCATGAGTGTATGTAGACTGTTTGTATATGTGGGTGTGTGTATAGCAGTGGTTGTAATCAGAGTCATAGATGTAGTAGTAGAGCTGATGATAGATTTTGCAGGACCTATAAGTGTGACAAAAAGGGACTGGACTTCATGTCCAAAGGGGAAAAGAAATCTAAAATAGTTCCCCATGGTTAAGGACACTAATGGAAAGCTATGTGTAATGTATATGTGATCCATGAGTCTGGAGTAAGTCAGAAGTAGAACAAAGAACATTCTGAACAATAAGTTGTTACTTTCTTTAGAACAGAGAGTGTGTGCGTCTTGTGCAGTTAAATCCAAGACTGCTGATTTGAGAGACAGAGGAATTTGTAATATCCTTTGTGAAACTTGTCAACTTTATACTCTGTGAAAGGAGAGGAGAAAACTAAAAGACTTCATGAGCAAAAGATATTGCCACAAAGGCCTGTAGAAACCATATCATTTCTTAATAGGAACTGAGATGGGTGATGGGTCAGGGTTTATGGTTTCTGCTTTGCAGGGAAACAAAATAAAGGTAAGGCATGTACTAAAAAAGAATGAGATAACCACTGAACATTACACTCTTTGGAGGGATATATCTATATCTCTGTGATCTTGGGTCTTCCAGAGCACCTGATATAGTGCTTTGCACAAAATAGGTGCTCAAGAAATGTTTTGTCTTTTCTCTTTTGTTGAATAATAGCAAAAAAAAAAAAATAGGCTATCATATGAAGACTAGTTATTAAGGAATGCTGAGTTTTTGGTTTTCTTCATCAGTCTACCCTTCACTCCACAACAAAGATCTGCTCTCCTCTACATCACTAAGAAGATTTCCTAAACGAGGAATTAATATTAAAAGACATAGACAAATCTCCCAAGATTTCACCTTAGACAAGAATCCAATAATTGTAAGGATGAGGAAAAGCTGCTGTCAGATGGACCATGTCGATGCCAATGGTCTAATTCCTTTAAAAAATTCACTGTGAGAAGGATTAAAAATTAGAGAAGAATCGTGGTACCACTGCTGCACTTTCTGTTCTCTAATCCATGATTTTTCAAAGACTCAGGTTTATGACTGAAATGTTAAATGAACTCTCTCCATAAAAATGTGTTCTATTTTGTACTCTGACACTAAATTAATACAGATAGTTTCAAAATAGGCTAAGAGTGTTTACAACATTTTTGTAGCTGTACAAGTCCATCGAGACATAAGAAGAGAAACATATTTCTTGGACAATGATATTATAAAGCTCAACAAGCCAAAAATCACAAGGTAATTGGCAATATAGAAAAAATTTCAGAATTAGAAAAGAAATGCTTATTTTGTAATTTTAAATTATATATGTATATAGAATGAGATGAATTTAAATGAGGTGGGTTAGGATATTGCATGGTCAGAGTGATGGGGTGCCCCATAAATTTTTCTTGTCACAAACCAAAGATCAGTATTTAGAGCCTGGATCCTGGTTTAGAGCCCAAGATACATGTTTGGCTTCAGTACAGAAAAGTGATACTTGGACACTTGTTAGAAACAGAATGTCTGACTCAATAGATCAGGAGTATGACCTAATATTACTTTTCTTATGTTGAGCTTATAGAAGAAAGAAACATTCAAATAAAAAATTTAAAGTACCAAATGGAAAGGAGTCAGCTTGCATGATCATATTGAAAAAGTTTCGCTCAGAACCACCAACTCAACCAATTCTAAAATTTCTTAAAAGCTTCACATTTCCCCAGGGCTTCTGTCCACACTTGCTCTGGGGATTGTCTGTCAATTAGCTAAGTGAATAGGACAAGAAGGGAAAATCAAACTGAAGAGTGACCTGTATGTAGGTCTCACACACTTTCCAAGTTCAACTTCTTTCAGCCCAAATTTTGATGACAGGAAAAGAAGTAGATTTGTTTCTAAAAGCACAGTGAAGTATTCTCAGAAGCAAAAAGGGGAAACTATTCTAAAGTAGAAAGTCAATGAATCCCAAAAATATTACTTTTCTTTTTATTTATTTATTTCTTTTTTTTGAGTTGGAGTCTCACTCTATCGCCCAGACTGGAGTGCAGTAGCCGCTCCCGGCCACCGCAGCCTCGACCTGCTGGGCTCTGGCGAGCCTTCTGCCTCAGCCTTCCGAGTAGCTGGAACTACAGGTGTGTGCTATCATGCCCGGCTAATTTTTTTTTTATTTATTGTAGAGATGAGGTCTCGCCAAGTTGCCCAGTCGGGTCCCGAACCCAATATGACTTTTTTAAAGGGAGCTTGCCTATTTACAGATAAGTAAGTAATAGCAAACGTCTTTAGTCTGTTTGGTAATAGCTATTGGTACATCAGCAATGAAGGGGAACAAGAAGGGAAGGCTGAGCACTTCTAATTATTCAATAAGAAAATATTTGGACTCAAAAAGTCAAATAGGACTATATTTGATATAGCCTCAAAGGCAAGCTACTTAAATTCTTAAATTAATATAGACATAATACATATTAATATTGAATATGACCTTTATTCAAAATATTAAAGAAAAATAGATTCATCCTGGATTTAAGCCTTAATGTTTCACAGGCTAAGCTAAGAGATTAAAAGAGGTAAAAGTGGCCGGGTGCACTGGCTCACGCCTGTAATCCCAGCACTTTGGGAGACTGAGGTGGGCGGATTACTTAAGCCCAGGAGTTCAAGACCAGACTGGAGAACATAGCGAGACCTCATCTCTAAAAAAGAAAAAAGAAGAAAATAAAAGTGGAAAATGCTCCTATGGTATGTTGACCTAGGAAGCGATAAATGACCTAAAAGAAAAACTAGCTCTTGCTCCTCCATTTGGGTAGTGGAGTGAGAGACCTAATTTCTTTCTCCCAATGGCCATCAGAAGTAGTGATAGGAATTCATAATATTTCACAAAGTTCTTCTGGAGTAAGGAGTTTAAAAGATTTCAGCATTCAGTTTCAGTCATCACCTCAAAGGTCAAAGTATGACTAACTCACAACCAAGTCACTGGAATCTCCAGGGCTTGCTTTTGACACTTCTGTGGCTTCTTTTTATCCCTGGGTCAAGTTGGGCACATTCAAAGTATGTTACTTGTAGCACTTCAATTCTCTAACATAAGGAGTGTGCATGCATGTATGCACACATTTTGTATATACACTTTGGGAAGCACAAAGTAAGACCTCAAAATCAGCTTGTAAAGAAATCTCTTCACTCATTCCCCCTGCCAAACACATGTGTGGGTAAAAATACATATAGGTGTAAAGTATTGAATAGCCTTGGTTGTCTTAAACCAAAATAGTTAATCTCTGAGAGGAAGCAGTATTTATCTTAAGAAGTTAGGAAACAGTATTTATCAGGGAGAAGTTCTAAAGACATACTTTTAAGATGAACTTCATATGAATGATATTTGTTTGAAGGTGAGAAAGGAAACACCTTTTTCTTTTTTCCCTAGGGTTTTAAATTTTTCTACATATAGAAAAAAGCCACTGTCTATCTCACTAAAAAAAAATTAGCATAAAACAAGTAAGAAAGAAAAGGAGGGAATGAGGGAGGGACAGAAGGAAGGAAGATCACATAGATTCAGATGTAGAAAATATCATTTTGTAATATTAGATATGGTTTTAATTCGCTGGGATTTATAAACCCATTGAGTTTGAAAAATGTTCTATTTTATAGTACGTCTGTGATATGCCATTACTATGCAAACCATCGGTAGAGGCTCTGCTTTCCAGAATCACAAATTTTTTCTATTCTTCTGTTGTGTCACATTCACATGCATTTTTTAATGCCAGTATAAGAAAAAAGGGGAAATCCAAGATGTCTAAGATAATAGAAATCTGAAAAGAGGATTTTATTCAGGTATTTCAAAGATATTATTTTCCTATTCTATTACTACACATTAGTACTCAGTTTAGTACCATGCTAGCATTATTTATTTTTGTTTGCTTGACTTTTGTTTTGTTTACTGACTTTTATTATATTTTCTCTATATGTGCATTTATTCTTGTCCTGCCTACATTGTGAGCAGAGGCACCATCCTCCTCTCTTCCTTTATCCCTCATAGATTACAGCATGGTATTGGTATACAGCATATGCCTAATAAATACTTGTTAATGGCATAATAACAGAATTGGTGCCACAGGATGAAACTTGAACTGATCCTGATCACCCCTCCCACCCATCCATCCATCTTCTTTGCTATCCTTCCATAAAGTACTATATTTACTATGGGTTTATTGTGCTTTTTGAAGTTATAGTAGTATAAAAATTAGTATAAGCCACAGTTCTTCCCTTCAAAATCTTACAGTTTAATCATGGAAATAATGTTATATGAGAAGCTGCCAAGTAAGATTTAGTGTCTTCATAGATGGTAAAGATAATGGGTATTATAAATTCAGAGAAGGGAGCATTACTGGGGTTTAATTGGTGAAAAAAGATTTCTTGGAAGAGAAGCTATACGAAATGTGCGCTGACCAATAATATCTGCTGCATAATGTCCTTGCAAATACTAAGTGGACTAGAGAATTTGGAGGCTTAACACAGTATCTTAAACATGGTAAGCAACCAAAAAATTGCATATATGATGACAATGATTATGATGAGAATAAAATGAGAAGAAAGGATTGGATAGATGGAAAGGCTGACAATTTTCAGGTAGAAAGCATTTGAACAAACAGTAGATTTTAAGATAAGTATGACATGATAGGAACTGCTAAGTTAAAGCCCTTATGCATATTGGAATAGGCAACCAATTCTTGATTATAACTCCAAAAGTGTATGCCATAAAAGGTAAGATGGACAAGTAGTATCTCATCAATCTGAAAAGCTTTTGCACAGCAAAAGAAACCAAGAGAACAGAGGGACAACCCACAGAATGGGAAAAAATGATTGTTAGACGTACATCTGACAAAGCCCTAACATAAAACTCATGGAGTTTCAAAAATGTTCTACAAGGATCTCCAAGGAACTCTAATGAGTGGAAAGGAAAAAAGCAAACAAACAGCTCTGTTAAAAAAGTGGGCAAAAGACACTTCTCAAAAGAAAACATATGAAGAGACACATGGAAAAATACTCAGCCTCACTAATTATCAGAGAAATGTAAATCAAAACCACATTGAGAAACCACCTAACTCTAGTAGGAATGGCCATCATTAATAAATAAAAAAAAACAACAGATGCTGGCGAGGGTGCAGAGAAAAGGGAATGCTTCTATACCATTGGTGTGAGTGCAAACTAATTCAACCTCTATGGAAAACAGTGTGGTGATTTTTAAAAGAACTAGAAATTGACCTTCCTTATGATCCAGCAGTTCCCCTCTGGGAATTATACCCAGAGGAACTAAAATCATTCTACAAAAAAGATACCTGCACATTCATGTTAACTGCAGCACTACTCACAATAGCAAAAGCATGGAACCAATCTTGCCGCCCATTGAAAGAGGACTGGATAAAGAAAATGTGGTACATATACATGATGGAGTATGATGCAACCATAACGAAGGACAAAATTATGAATTTTACAGCAAATTGGATGAATTTAGAGTCCATAATACTCAGTGATCTATCATAGAAACAAAGAACTGAATACCACATGCTCTCACTCATAAGTGAGTCCTGAAAATTTATCACAATACTACAATAGAGAGACTGGCAGTAGTGAGACGCTGCTGGGAGAGGGGGGAATATAACATCACTAAGGGCACCTGATTCAGGAGAAGTGAGGACCAGTTGGAGACCCCAACTTCACCTGCATATATACTACTTATGTATCTAATTTTGACTTGCACTCCACATCTTTATAATAAAATAAAGTTAAAAAAATAGATGATCCATTATGAGGAATCAAAATAACAGACAGGAGGGTTCATTTCAAGATTAAGAGTAGTGCAGCAATAAACCTGCTTGTGCAGGTGTCTTTTTGGTACAGTGGGAATATTCCTCTGGATATCTTCCCAGGAGAGGGTTAAAAAAAAAGATTAAGGAGACACTGAGTGTCAGGCTGATGAATTAAGAACTGTTTTTTATGTCCAGGCACAGTGGCTTAAACCTGTAATCTCAGCACTTTGGGAGGCCGATGTGAGAGGATTGCTTGAACCCAGGAGTTTGAGACCAGCCTAGGCAACATAGTAAGAACTCATCTCTACAAAAGACTAAAAAACTTAGCCAGGCATGGTGGCAGATGCCTATAGTCCCAGCTACTTGGGAGGCTGAGACGGAAGGATCGATAAAGTCCAGGAGTTTGAGGCTGTGGTGAGCTATGACTGTGCCACTGTACTCCAACCTGGGTGACAGAATGAAACTCTGACTCAAAAAGAAAAAAGGCTGAGTATTGTTTTCATGTGTATGTTCACTGCTTGTATGTCATCTTTTGAGAATTGTTTGCTCATATCCTTTGCCCACTTTTTAATGGGTTGTTTGCTTGTTTTTATCTTTTCCTTTGAGTTCCTTGTAGATCCTGGATGTTAGGCCTTTGCAGATACACAATTTATAAATATTTTTTCCCATTCTGTGGGTTGTCTCTTTACTCTTTTGATGGTCTCTTTTGCTGTGCAAAAGCTTTTAAGTTTAATGAAGTCCCACCTGTCTATATTGGCTTTTGTAGCTTTTGCTTTTGAGGACTTGGTCATAAATTAACTTCCTACACACGCATGCATATTGTTGCACTATTCACAATAGCGATATCATGAAAACAATCATACTATCAATTGAAAGTGAATTGGATTGCTTCCCACATCTTTAATATAAAATTAATTAAAAAATAAAAGTTTTTAAAAAGTGGATTGGATAAAGAAAATGTGGCATATATACACAATGGGGTATTATGCAGCTTACAAAGAGAAATACAATCAAGGCCTTTGCAGCAACTTGGATGGAGTTGGAGCCCATCATACTAAGTGAACTATCAAAGAAGCAAAGTACTGAATACCTCATGTTCTTATTCATAAGTGGGTTCTGAGCACTAGTCGCATTAGCACAAGGATAGGATTGGCAGTCACTGGGCACTACTAGGGGAGGGAGGGAGGGAGAGAAGAATGTGAGGGGCACATGACAACACAAATGGTAGCTAGTCTACTACCAGGTAAGTGAGGCCCAGTTAGAAGCCCAAACTTTGCCTGCATGCAGCCTACTTATGTAGTAAATCCTCATTTGTACCTCACAACTCTATAATAAAAAAAATTTTTTTTTAATTGTAATTACTTTTTTAGAGGCAGTGAGGAGCCAATGGCATTTGGTGGGTAATCAAATGTGTTTGTAAGTCCTTTCTCCAAGACAGGCATATCATGTACCAACATTTCACGCAACATAGCCCAGTACAAGGAAAAATTCAGGAATTAAATGATAATTTTCGCTTAAACTTGCCTATGAAGTAGACTTACAATTTCTTTTTCTACCTCCGAACTCTCACCTCCTGCCTTAAAATAACTGAACCAAATGGTCATTTTGGCATAGACACAGCAAATCTGGCTCTAAAGACATATACTCAGTGAAGGCTAAGTGAAAAGATTATGGATTATGCTGAAATTATCATTGTATGAGATCACATTCTCTTATATTGTATTACATCTTGAAATTATTAAATAATAATTAGCTTTTAAATTGACCTAAAACATTCAATGTGCTAAATGTTGTGCAAAGCCTGCACGTGCTCTCAGGAGGTCTTTGCAGGACAGAAAACATATAGCTGAAAAGAGAGAATTAACAAAAGGAGGAAAAAGAGTTAGAAAAGAGAGGAAGAACAATGAGACAGAGTCACAGTTTTCAAAAATCCATGGGAGTAGAAAACTCACATAATAAATTCCCTTGACTAGTTATAACTGAGAAATTGAAAGTTCATTAAGTGGATATATAATGCACAAAGTTTGTTGGAAAATGAGCACCTTAGGGGACATGGTGCACATAATGTATAAAGATACATATTTTATTGAATCACAGAACTAAGAAGAATCTTGAGATATCATTCTGTCCATTTCCCTGGTCTTTAGGAAAATCCCCGCCTCAACTATCTCACTCAAGAGAGACTCTATCCCGTTTGAAACCAACATGTAAAACGGCACAGATGAAATTTTGTAATCTCTAAAGGAATGTATTCTGATGTTTGATGAGCTTCACTGCCAGTAAATTCTTCCTTAAACTTATCTCTCTATAGTGTCATTTCCTCTGTCTCCACCCTCTGTGCAGATGGGGAGCATCTGGTCCTAATGATTGTCCTTCAGGTCCTAGAAGACCATTACTAAGACACCTCTTAGCCAGCTCTTCTGTGGGCTGAACAATCTCAATTCTCCTAGGTTTTCTTCTCTTCAGCTGATTTTCCTGCTGTTTATCATCTCTTTCTGGGATAGGTTTATAATAAGAAAAACAATATTGCTGTCTTTCATGCCAAACAGTCATACAATTAAAGCTCTGACTTTTAAAAAGAGCATATATCTGCCTAGGCTCTTAAGGCAAAGAATATTCTAAAAACCAGCCTTTTTTCCTCTTCTCAATGACAAACACCAGTGGAAAATCTTACTTAACCTAAAAAACAGTATTTATCTAAGGAGTTGAACTGTGCAGAATAATTATTTCTGGTGTGGACAAAAATCAACCACTTTATCCCCTGCCTTCATGGGTAAATTGTGTAGTTACATAAAGGGAGAAATTACTCAAAGTGCTACTATCATAGTCAGTTTTACCAGCTCACATAGCCTCAGGAAAAGGTTATGTTCCTAAACTCTGAACCCACCTTTATAGTTCTCCTCAGGAACTCAAAAACCTCCTTGTACTGATAAAGGACTTTGGCAAAGTCTCAGGGTATAAAATAAATGTGCAAAAGACAGTTGCATTTCTATTCACCAACAATAAACGAACAGAAACCCAAATAAAAAGCACAATTTCATTCACAACAGCCACACACACACAAAATGAAATACCTCCACATCTTTCTAACCAGAGACGTGAAACACTTTTGCAATGAAAACTACAAAATGCTGCTCAAAGAAATCAAAGATGATACAAACAAATGGAAAAACATTCCATGCTCATGAATAATTGTTAGATTACCCAAGGTAATCTACAGATTTAACACAATACCCATTAACTTGCCAGCAACATTCTTCTCAGACCTGGAAATGACAACACAGGAATTCATATGGAAACACAAATGATCACAAATAGATAAAACAATCCTCAGCAAAAAAAAGTGGGAGGTATATGCCCAGATTTTAAAATTTATTATAAAGCTACAATAATCAAAACAGCCTGGTATTGGTACAAGAACAGACATATAGACCAATGGAACAGGATAGAGATTCCAGAAGCAAAACCCCAATTTCTTAACCAACTCATCTTTGACAAAGCCTCCACCACCAACCACTAGGGAGAGGAGAACCTATTGCAAATGGTGTTTGGAAAACTGGTTGACTACATGCAGAATATTAAAAAAAGACCCTACCTCTCACCGTACACAAAAATCAACTCTAAATGAATCAAAGACCTAAACATAAAATCTCAAACTATAAGAACCTTAGAAGATGCAGAAGACACCCTTAAGAAAATTGGAACCGGAAATCAATTCCTGAATAAAACACCAAGTGCCCATGCCATAAGAGTTGAGATAGACAAGCGGGACCTCATCAAACTGACAAACTTCTGCAAAGCCAAAAAAATCATCAAGATACTGGGGAGACAGTTCACAGACTGGGGAACAGTATTTGCCAACTGTACATCTCACAAAGGCCTACCACCTAGGATCTACAAGGAACTCAAGCGTGACAAAAAGAAAAAAACAAACAGCCTCATTACAAAGTGGGCAAAAGACATGAATAGACACTTCTCAAAAGAAGACACACAAGCAGGCAACAAACACTGAGCCTCACTAGTCATCAAAGAAATGCAAATTAAAACCACACTGAGATACCATCTAACTCCAGTCAAGATGGCCATCATCAATAACTCAAAAAACAACAGATACTGCAGAGGATATTGGGGAAAAGGGAACGCTTCTACACCCTTGGTGGGAATATGAAATAGTACAACCTCTGTGGAAAACAGTCTAGGGATTCCTAAAGGATCTAAAAATTGACCTTCCATACAATCCCACAATCCCCCTACTGGGAACACACCCAGAGGAACTCAAATCACTTTATGAAAAAGATACCTGCACACACGTTTATTGCAGCATTGTTCACAATAGCAAAAGCATGGGACCAAGCATGCTGCCCATCGAAAGAGAAGTGGTTTAAAAAAATGTGGTACATATATACAATGGAATAATACACAGCCATAAAGAAAGACAAAATTATGAACTTAACAGCAACTTGAATGGACTTAGAGTCTATAATACTGAGTGATCTATCACAGACACAAAGAACTGATTATCACATGCTCTCACTCATAAGCGAATCTTGAACAATTATCATAATATTATAAAAAAAGATTTGGTAGTAGTGGGAAACTAATGGATGGGGTAGGGGGGAGAAGTGGGGTTGGCAGTAATGGGATTCTGCTGGGGGGTACACCTCATCAACAAGGGTCCCTGCATAATGAACATTTGTATACTTAACCCTGAACTGTACCCTACATCTTTAAAATAAAATAAAATAAAACAATACAAGGACAAATCCCAGGCCTTCAAATGATAACGTGACATTTTTCTGACACTTAAGAGACAAAGACTGTCACTGGGTTCAGAAAGTCATAACCAAATCAGGGTAAAATGGTATCTTTCTTTTTTTTTTTTTTTTTGAGTTGGAGTCTCACTCTGTCGCCCAGACTGGAGTGCAGTGTCCGCTCCCGGCCACCGCAGCCTCAACCTAAT
>NW_007116646.1:33260-45181 GCF_000164805.1 Carlito syrichta
CCAGGCGGGTCTCGAACCCGCGGGCTTGGGCAATCCACTCACCTCAGCCTCCCAAAGACGTGGGATTACAGGCTGAGCCACAGAGCCCGACTAATGGTATCTTTCTTTAAGAAAGGAAGTGTAGTATTATTATTTCTATAAAGAGAATATTTGGGAAAACATCATATTTTTGAAAAAATAGCAAGCATTTTCCCTAAGTCCCACCAGTTTTGATTTGGTAAAAATTTTGAAGAATATGAGTCCCAGGAACACTAGTCACAAACAAACAGACAAAATCACATAAGCAACTTTGGTCTTAACCTCTAGCAGAGTAATAGCTGGAACTCAACCACCTTGTGAAAGTGCCATTGCCCCCATCACCATGAGAGTGTGTCTTCAAGTGTCCCTATAAACCAATGGCTCACACCTAGGGACAATTCTGCACCCCTCCCCACCCACCCCAGGAATACTTGGCAATGTCTCAAGTTGTTTTTGACTGGAATAATCGGGGATGGTGGTGTTATTTATTTATTTATTTTTGATTGGAGTCTCACTCTGTCGCCCAGACTGGAGGGCAGTGGCCGCTCCCGGCCACCGCAGCCTTGACCCGCTGGACTCCGGCGATCCTTCCGCCTCAACCTTCCGAGTAGCTGGAATTACAGGCACGTGCTACCACGCCCGGCTGATTTTTTTTTTTTTAATTTACTGTAGAGATGAGGTCTCGCTGCCCAGGCGGGTCTCGAACCCGCGGGCTCAGGCAATCCACTCACCTCAGCCTCCCAAAGGTGCACAATTACAGGCTGAGCCGCCGAGCCCGGCTATGGTGGTGTTATTAGCACTTAGTAGTTGAAGGCTAGTGATGCTGCTAAACAGCCTACAGTGCACAAGATGCTCCTGCCACTGACAATAAAGAGTTATCTCACCTAAAACTTCAGCAGTGCCAAGGTTAAGATATCCTGGCCTACCCTAAAGAGTGCCCCTGACCGTTATTACTATCTATGGGAGAACAGATCTTGTCATAGTCTGCCTTATTCAGAATGTTCTCTTTTACCAACGTGCTGCATGCTTGACCTGGCTACCTCTCTCCTCTTCACTTTCTGAAGAATGGGAGAACCTGAGAGGACTCAAGATACCTTTTCCCTCCTCCTCGGGAAGATAGTAGCCCAATAAGCCAACTATTTTTATGGGAAATTTCAGAGAAACCATATGGCCTTTCCCTTATGAGATGATAGAATTGCACCTCTATAGTTCATAGAGGGCCACACTACTTTTCTTGAACATTTCCATTTCTACTTTTAAGGCATATTTCCTACACTTCCCAGATGCGGCCTCTGCTTCTCTGTAGCTTCTGTATGCACTCAGCTCAAGTATTTATTGAGAAGTTACCTACATTGTGGATTTAAGCCTGGCTAGTACATTTTCAAGTTTATCATGACAGTTATTTGGTATTGGAAACAACATGTGTCATTCTGGTTAATCAAAAACTCTGGTTAACCAGAGTCATTGGAAATACCATAACAGAATCACTGATGGTTTTTATCAAGGAGCTGGAAAGAAACCAAATACTCTAAACTCTAAAACTATAGTGAACATCATTTAATATGTACTTTACAATTTAAATGGCTCATTAGGGTCTTTCATTGCTTTAGGGTCATTGCTAGCAGCCTTTTTCTCTTTGTCTCTTTTTGCTTGACTGACACTGGGTGGAAGAATCAGTTCAATTAAAGAATTCTGGAAACAGAATTGGGTCCCAAGTGAATATTATTGGGATAGAAGTGACCATGTTGTGGAAATCTGTTGCCTAAATCTTGACAAATTTATTTTTATATAGAAGCATAGCAAACATAAAAAGCAGAGAGCTAAAAATGATATGGTACCCTCAGTTGTATACTAGATGTAACACACAGTTATAATTTCCTACTATCATCTACTATTAACTCCAAAAATGGTACTTTAGCAATCTGAAATGCTTTAACCCTGTCATTAATAGCCTACTGACTCTTCACCCACTGCTGCCACTAGGTTCATTGTATTCTGATCTGCCTTCGGCCTAGGGCTCTGAGACCACCATGGCACTTGGGGTTTGATGCACTGGTAACCTAGACTCATTATTCCTACCTTCACCCTTTTGGTGGCTTCACAGGAATTCTCTATACTCAGGTAAATTCATGAAATTGATCAGCTTGCCTGTGCCTTTTGCCAAAGGAAGAATCACAGTTTTGTTTTGTTGCCTTGGAAAACAGAATACAATAAATACAATACTCAGTGCCAAGTACAATCAATATTTAAGGGCTTCTTCCTCGCACAGAAAACTCTACAATGAATAGAGATGGCAACCCTGAGGGAATCAGAATTCACCCTTCCCTTATGTTTTTTTCTTATAGAGATTCCCTATAGTATTACAAGCCTAGTGAAGTTATTGAGGATACATAAATATAGCCATTTCATTATTAATTTACATTTTAGAACTCGAAATTCACTTTCTTGCTCTCCATTTCTTTCTTTCTTTATGTTTTTTAAAAAGTCTTATCTTCCATCATCCTGAGAGACTCTAAAAAAGTAATCTGGATGCATTCCTAGCATGTTAAGCCACAGACAGTTTCCAGGAGCCCAGACAACTCTATTAATATTTTCTACTGCTCATTATTTCTACCACAAAAGAACAAAATATATAATTCTGAGCACCAGAAAAATTCCTGAATTCTATTTGCATATTATTTGTTTTTTCCTAATCAGAAAGTACTGTCATTCATTTCAAAAGCTGCTTCATAAGAACTGCCATTGTAGGAAAGTTATTTTATCATTAATATGAAAATATGTATCAAAGGTTTACCATGTTGTAGTTTGTCTTCATTTTTTTTAACATATTTTTTATTTTAAAATTGTGGGGTACAGTTAAGGGTTAGGTAAACAAATATGCATTGTGCAGGTACCCTTTTTGATGAGGCCCCCAGTCCCCAGAGAGATTGACTACTGTCAATCCCAACTCTCTTCCCATCCCTGCCCCTCCATAGTTTCCCGCCACTGTCAATCCTTTTCTTATAGTATTACAATAGTTTTTCAAGGTTCACTTATGAGTGAGACATGTGATACTCAGATCTTTGTTTCTGTGAGATATCACTCAGTATTTCACACGGAAGTTCAATTTTTAGAACTTTTAGGAATTGCCACACTGATTTCCACAGAGGCTGCACTAGTTTACACTCCTACCAACAGTGTAGAAGTGTTCCCTTTTCACCACATCCTCTCCAGCACCTGTTACTTTTTGAGTTATTGATAATGGTCATTCTGACTGGAGTTAGGTGGTATCTCAGTGTAGGTGGTATCTCAGTTTAATTTGCATATCCTTAATGACTAGTGAGGTTGAATATTCTTCATGTATCTGTTGGCCACTCATATGTCTTCTTTTGAGAAGTATCTGTTCATATCTTTTGCCCACTTTGTCATGGGGTTGTTTGTTTGTTTCAGCACGTTTGAGTTCCTTGTAGATCCTAGATGTTAGGTCTTTGTCAGCCAGTTTTCCCAACATCATTTACTGAATAGGTTCTCCTCTCCCCAGTGGTGGGTGGTGGAGGCTTTGTCGAAGATGAGTTGGTTGAGAAATTGGGGTTTTGCTTCTTGAATCTTGATTCTATTCCACTGGTCTATATGCCTGTTCTTGTACCAATACCAGGCTTTCTTATTTTTGTAGTTTTATAGTAAAGTTTAAAGTCTGGTATTGTGATACCTCCTGCTTTGTTTTTTTTCCTGAGGATTGTTCTGGTTATTCTTAGTTGCTTGTGTTTCCATATGTACTCCTGTATTGTTTTTTCTAGATCTGAGATGAATGTTGCTGGTAATTTTATGGGTATTGCATTAAATCTGTAGATTGCCTTAGGTAAGATGGACATCTTCACAATGTTGATTCTCCCAATCCATGAGCATGGGATATTTTTCCACTTGCTTGTGTCATCTTTGATTTCTTTGAATAGTGTTGTAGTTTTCATTGTAAATGTCTTTCACATCTCTGGTTAGGAAGATGCCAAGGTATTTCATTTTTTTGTGGCTATTGTGAATGGAATTGTGCTTTTTATTTGGATTTCTGTTTATTACTGACATAAAGAAATGTAATTGTCTTTTGCACATTTATTTTATATCCTGAGACTTTGCCAAAGTCCTTTATCAGTGCAAGGAGGATTTTGACAGATTCTCTTGGGTTTTCAAGGTACACGATCATGTCATCTGCAAAGAGAGATAGCTTGACTTCCTCTTTTCCTATTTGGATACCCCTGATTGCCTTCTCTTTTCTGATTGCTCTAGCCAGAACTTCCAATACTATATTGAGCAGGAGGGGTGAGAATGGGCATCCTTGTCTTGTTCCCGTTTTCAGGGGAAATGATTCTAATTTTTGTGTGTTTAGGAGTATGCTGGCTGTGGGTTTATCGTAGATGGCTTTTACTATTTTGAGGTATGTTCCATGTATGCCTAGATGTTTGAGGGTTTTTATCAAGGAGAGGTGCTGGATTTTATCAAGAGCTTTTTCTGCATCTAATGATATAATCATGTGGTTTTTGCTTTGACATCTGTTGATGTATTTAATTACATTTATGGTCTTGCGAATGTTGAACCAGTCTTGCGTCCCAGGGATGAAGCCTACTTGGTCATGATGGATGATTTTTGAGATGTGTTGTTGAATCTGGTTTGCTAGGATCTTGTTGAGAATTTGAGCAACTATGTTCATCAATGTTATTGGCCTGTAGTTCTCTTTCTTTGTTGGATCTTTACCTGGCTTGGGTATCAATGTGCTGTTGGCTTCATAAAGTGATTTGGGGAGAATTCCGTCTTTCTCATCTGCCTGGAATGCTTTCAGTGGGATTTGTATCAACTCTTCCTTAGATGTCTTATAGAATTCTGCTGGAAAGTCATCTGGTCCAGGGCTTTTTTTTTTTTGTAGGTAGTTTTCTTATTACATGGTCAATTTCCTTGATTGTTATTGGTCTATTTAGGGTCTCAAATTTCTTCTTGTTTCAACCTAGGCAGGTTGTGTAATGTCAGAAAGTCCTCCATTTCCTTATGGTTTTCAAGTTTGTTTCCATACAAGTGTACATAGTAGTCTCTAATGATCTTTTGTATTTCTTCAGGGTCAGATGTGACTTCATCTTTTGTGTTTCTGATTGTGTTTATTCGGGCTTTTTCTCTTTTTTTTCCATGGTCAGTCTAGCTAGGGGACCATCATTCTTGTTTATCCTTTCAAAGAACAAGCTTTTTGCTTCATAGATTTTTTTGTTTTATCTTTTTGTCTTCTATGTCTCAGATTTTTGCTTTTATTTTGGTGATCTAATTTCCTCTGCCGAAGTTATGGTTATGGTGGTCTTGCTTTTCCAGCTTCCTTAGGTGACTTGTTAGGCTGTTAATTTGTGATCCTTTCATTTTCTTCATGTGCGTTTGTAGAGATATGAATCCCCCTCTTACTATACCTTTCATGGCATCCCAGAGATTTTGGTAAGATGTTTCTTCATTTTCATTTGTTTCCAGGTATCTTTTAATCTCTGTTTTTATTTCATCATTGACCCAGGAGTTTCTTAGCATCATGCTATTTAGTGTCCATGTCTTTGTGGGTTTGGGGTAAGTTTGTTGGTGTTGATGTTTATTTTTGTTCCACTGTGGTCTGAGAAGGTGCATGGCAAAATTTCGATCTTATTCAATTTGCTTATGCTTAATTTATGGCCAAGTATGTGGATGATCTTAGAATACGTTAAATGCAGTGATGAGTAGAATGTATATTCTGTGGTCGTTGGATGGAGTGTTCTGTAGGTATCAGTTAAGTACATTTGGTCAAGAGTCACATTGAGATTCTGGATTTCGTTGCTGATTTTTTGTCCTGATGATCTGTCTAGGATTGTGAGTGGGGCATTGAAGTCCCCAGCTATGATAGTGTTAGAGTCAATATCTTTTTTGAGTTTACTTAGAAGTTGCTTTATGAAAGTTGGCGCTCCTATGTTGGGTGCATATATGTTTAGGATAGATATTTCTTGTAGATGGATTGAATCTTTATCATTATGCAGTGGCTTTCTGTATCTTTTTAAATTTTTGATAGCTTAAAGGGTATTTTGTTTGAGATTAAGATCATGACTCTTCCTCTCTTTTTTGTTCCGTCTGCCTGAATATTTGTTTCCCATCCTTTTACTAGTGAGATGAGTCTCTTGGAGGCAATAAATTGTTGCCTGGTGATATTTTATCCATTTTACCATTCTATGTCTTTTCAGTGGTGCATTTAGTCCATTCATATTCAGGCTAATTATTGAAATGTGAAAGTTGATTCCTATCTTAAGGTTCTTATAGAGTTGTTGTTGTTGTTCCTGTTTGGTTATTGTCTTTCTTTTGGTTTTGGGCTTGGTTCATGTGTGTTTTTAATCTTTTTTCTGTACTCCTCTGAAGAACATTGTTGTTCTTTTTTCCTTTTCTTCTGTGTTTAATACTTTCTTAAGTGTTTCTTGTAGAGGTGGTCTGGTCGGAGTGTAAGTTCTTAGGAATTGGATATCTGGGAAAGATTTTAATTCTCCCTCACTGATGAAGCTTAGCTTGACTGGGTAGGTTATTCTTGATTGAAATTGTTTACCTTTTAGAACTTTGAAGATAGGGCTCCACACTCTCCTAGCTTGAAGTGTTTCTGTAGATAAATCTGCTGCTATTCTAATTGGTCTTCCATGGTAGGTAATGTGACCTTTTTCTCTTGCTGCCTTTAGGATTTTTTCCTTTATACACACTTTGTTTAGGTGAATTATTATGTGTCTGGGAGTTGGTCTTCTCATGTATAGTCTTGCAGGGGTTCTCTGAATCTCTTGTGTTTGAATTTTCACATCACTGATGAGATGAAGAAAGTTTTCTTGAATAATCTCATGGAATTTTTGTTCCAGAGTGGACTCTGTCTCTCTTTCTGCCTCAGGAAGTTCAATTACTCTTAGAGTTGGTCTCTTGAAGTAATCGCTCATCTCTTGAAGGTTTTTTTTTTTCTGTCTTTTTAAGCTACTTTTCTATGTTTTTGACAGTTTGGGTTAGTTCTATATTTTGGTCCTCAAGTTCTGAGATTCTTTCTTCTGCTTGGTTAATTCTGCTTTCCATGCTTATCCGTTTGTTATTTATTTCATTCACAGTATTCTTTACTACTGTTATCTCAGTTATCAACTCCTTCCTAGTTTCTTCTTGTCTCTCCTCAATTCTTTTTAATGTCTCCATTAATGTCTTGATACCTGGGTTTGTAGTTTGAGACCAGTCATTCTGGGGGCTCTTCATTGTTTGCATTCTGAAGTGAGTTTTCTCAGTGTCTGAACTCCCAGGGGGTCTGTGAAAGACCCATCTTCTTCTTTTGGTTTTTCTTCATTTGTGCAGATTTCTCCCTCCCCCTTTCCCTCCCCTTCTTTAATTCTATTTTTAAGGGAATGTGTGGTTGCTTTTACTTCTTTTTGTTCAATCTCCTGTTCTTCCTTATGAGCATCCTCTGGCTTTGTTCATTTTTGTGGTTGGACTGTAGGTTGGGGCTATACTTTTTGCAGTTTTGAGATTTAATTGAGGGGTAAGCTGTGATTCAGAATCTATCTGCAGACCCCAGTATCTACCAACAGGTTTATGGGCACACTGGAACCCACTTCCCACTGCCTTACAATCTGTCCATACAGTGGGGTTTAGGTTTGCCCCCTTATCATTGTTTTTACCAACAACACTACAAAGTAGTATTATGAGCTACATTATATAAATATGGCAACAGGGTCAGATAACTTAAGTACAAATTGTATGTTTTTTTTTTAATATAAATACTATGCCATGGCTATTGAATCATTGGACTGTTCATCAGATCTAACTTTTGACCAAGCCACATTGGCAAGTCAGCTAGCAGATGCCATGGCAAGATCAGACAGACTTATTGAGGGCTAAAGGACCTGTGAGGGAAAATGGGGAGTGAGACGAAAAAGAATGGGAGAGTCAATAGACTGTGATAACATTGTAACTGTTGAGGAGAGAGGAAGAAAGGAGGGTTAGTTAATAAGAGTCTTAACCTGCAGAGCAACTCTAAGAAAATTTCAGCAAAGCTAATGGGGAGTCCAAGAGTGAAAGTCATTCATCAGTGGAGTCCTGCATCTCCCAGGAATGGGTCTGCCCTAGTGTCCTTACCAGATTCAGTCATTGGCTGGGAGCAGCCTGTGAGAACTGTGGCCCTTCATGCAGTGGAAGATTCAGAGTTCAGCAGATCGGGCTGTCAGTCAATTACACTCCTCACAGTGGGAGAACTGAGAAGTGGATTTTCATTGCTGTCAGGGGGATAAGGGCTGGGCTAGATTTAAGGGTCAACTCAAGGCTTTTGACTTAATTATGAAAATCCACTTACTCATATTGTAGTACTAACCAAACTTTTATAAAGGTGTGAGTTTTCTCTTACTTTTCTATCTTACATTGTGCCTGATCAGGTATAAATTAGGTACTCAGTGATCAATATTGACTCAACATGACTTGACCTGCAGCAGTTTGCCAACCCATAATGTAATAAAAATGATTTGATGACACTTTGCACAAGTGGGATGATAATTTCCTTAAATGGCTCCTAAAATGGCTATGCTTTAAAAAGCAAAGCCAAAAAATACAGTTAATTACTATTACAATCATTAAGAATAAGAACAGTAATTATAATCCTTTTTCTCTCCTAATCCAGCCCCTATTCACAGAATGAAAATCTTGAGGGTTTGAACTATTGAACAAAGCCACACAAAATCACTAAAAAAAATAAACGAACACAAACTCAGGCAAACATACACATATGTACACATGCTTACCCTTCCCCATATTTCTGTGATATAATTTCAACTTCATATAGTATAGTCATGTCTTCAATCTGGAGTGCAAAACAGCTCTAAATACACAAAAGATCTTCCTTCAACCTCAGGCTCACCATTTTTTAAAAAGGAAAGCTTAGAAAGGCTCCTGGGTACCCAGTGTGGGGTCAGGTCCATGTCATGGATAGGCTAGAAAATAAAACTGGATTGAGAGAGAAGTAAGATGTCTGCGAGAGTTGAAGTAAAGAAAGGCAAGGGAAAAACACAGAGGAGAGGAAAGGAGAATAAAACTGAACTTATGATGAGGATAATAGTGCATTTGCAATAATGATCTTGGGGTAATAGAGCAGGCCAAGGCCACAGATAACCCATGCCTGTGACTGCAAACATAAGAGCTCAGATATTTGGGCAATTAATATGATAAACACCAACCACAATATTAGTAATAATGTGTTGAATACTCATTGTGTGCCAGGTGCTGTGTGAAGCACTTTACCTGAGATACCTCAAAATTACTTTAATTAAGCTGTGTGAAGTAGCTACTAATATACCCATGTTCAGGTGAAGCAACTAACCCTTCAAAGATATCAACTACCTTGAGGAAGGACACACAACTAATAAATGGCAGCACTCAAATGGGAACCCAGTTCTGTTGGATGTATTTCTCTTCTATGCTATTTTGTTTTTATACCTACAAAGACTATTTATATTACTTATTTGCATATATTGTCTGAGCACATTGCATTTAAGATTTTGGGTCTGTAGTTAATATTAAAACTGGCTCTTGCTATCAGAGACCACAGATTTTACCGTTTGATTAGAGAAAATACATTCAAATTCTTGAAGCAAATGCGCGAAAGCAATCCAGTAATCAAAATATAACAAAGTGTATTAGGAGAAGGAAAAATTGTTATGGCAGGTTGGAGACTGGGTTGGGTCCATTAGACAAAGCTTCCTATGGATGTGGCAACCTGGAGTTATGCAATCAAAGAGGAAAGAAGATGCAGAATGATTGGATGTTTAGGACAGAAATTTGCTATCATGTCATGAGAATAATGATACAGAACTTGCTGCATGGCTGCCTGGAAAAAGAGTGCTGAAATCTCAGACATGAAGCCTGATAACGTGTTTCAGAAACAAACCTGATAGCGTGTGATGGAAAAACTTGCTTGAATATATACTGTTGCACTGTAAGACAACACTGTCAATATGAGCCAGACAAGCCATCATCAGAAAGTGTTACCACTGGGTGGGATTAAATCACCAGCACAAATGGCATCCTCTTGATGAGTTTCAGCTGAGATGCCAAGGGCTGACTGGGCATGAAAGGCGGCAGATGGACAGTGCCAACATGAGCTTGCCCAGCTGCTGACACTGTAAAACTTTGTCCAGGTGTGAAAATTTTTCTACGTCAAAGTAGGTAACATTCTAGGACCATCAGCCTGAGTCCAATTTTCCTGTAAAGCAGCAAAGAGCCAGAAGCATGACTCAAAAAGAGCTCTCATTTGACTTGTTTTCTATCAGCCTATTTCTGTCCCTGTCCCTGGTCCTTTAAATGGATCTGGATCATCTCTGTAAAATGTTAAAGACCGCATGAAAAAGCCTAAATGCAGACCACAGAATTCAGCCTCAGGTCTTTGCTCTTCTACTTCCTCATTTCAACCAGATTTTTTATTCTGACTCTTAGACCAGAATGACTCTAAGTTTTGACCGCTAAAGCTTGCCTTAGGCACTCTTTTCTTTGACAATTCATTTAGACTTATTACTCTGGTTTATTTACCTCAGCTCTCTGTATACAGTTTTCAACTTTCAACTTTGTACATACCATCAGCATCACAAACACCTACAGCTGTAGGCAACAGACAATCACCCCAACCCTGTAGGGTCCACACTAGTTATGCCAGCTTACTTGGAATCCTTGCCAAGTTAGGAGATGGGACACCTGGTCTAGAGAAATATTTCTCCATTAGAAAGTCAGTTTGAAAGATACAAAAGTTGTTTTTGGTTGCATGCTCAGGCTTTTAAAGGCCCAAAGGGGAATTCTGTAGGACAGAACCTTGTCAGTCAAGATAATTAATTCTAAGGCTTGAAAGGGGTCTATGTTTTGAGTAGAGTAGGTGATGGCAACATGCCCACAGAAGTAGTGGTAATATAGGAAGAATAAAACTAGCTTAGGTGTCAGGAGATCTAAATTCCAGCCATAGTCAGCTACAAATACTTGTGTGAGCTTGAGTCACTTGTCCCTTCTCTGCGCCTCAGTTTTCTTATCTATAAGAGGATATTGGGTTAAATTATCTTCTGGGGTCAATTACATCTCTTATCTTTTAGGGCTGATTGCTTAACAGGCAGTCACAAATGAAGAGGGTAGAAATGACTCTCTGTGAATGCCCTGAAGCCTGATTGCCAAAGAGGCAGTCTTATTGGGAAATCAGAGCAATATATTGTAAAGCTGAATGAGAAAGATCAGGAATTGAATGTTGGTTGTGTATTTTGGGTCTAAAGGAGGGAAGTGCAGATAGTGAGTAGTAATTCATTTGAAGCAAAGACTTCTGGTAGATTAAAAGTCCAAAAGTGGAGTTGTTAAGTAACTAAAGAATATATGTGTATATGTACCACATTCTCTTTATCCAGTCCAGCTTCAAAGGGCAACATGGTTGGTTCCATGTTTTTGCTATTGTGAACAGAGCTGCAACAAACATACGTGTGCAGGTATCTTTTTAATAGAAAGATTTGAGTTTCTCTGGGTATATTCCCAATTGGGGAATTGCTGGGTCATATGGAAGGTCAATTTCTAGTTCTTTCAGAAATCACCACACTGTCTTCCAAAGAGGTTGCACTAGTTTGCATTCCCACCAGCAGTGCAGAAGCATTCCTTTTCCCCCAAATCCTCGGCAGCATCTGTTATTGTTTGTTTTATTAATGGTGACCATTCTTACTGGGGTTAGGTGGTATCTCAACATGGTTTTGATTTGTATTTCTCTGATGATGAGTGAGGCTGAGCACTTTTTCATGTGTCTGTTGGCTGCCCATGTATATATACACAATGGAATATTATGCAGTCATAAAGAAGAACAAATAATATGGACTTCGCAGCAACTTGGATGGATTTGGAGTCGATCATACTCAGTGATCTATCAC
>NW_007116646.1:45294-74626 GCF_000164805.1 Carlito syrichta
CTGCATAATGAACGTTTGTATACCTAACCCTGAATTGTACCCCACATCTTTATAATTAAAAAAATAAATAAATAATAATTTTAAAAAAGATTATGTGTGTAATGACATTAGAGGATGATATTTAAGGAACACTAAAGGAACTCAGTTGATGCCCAGAGCCTTCCGTGCTATTCTACAATTACACATGTAATCTTACAGTCTTTGCATCTGTATATTACTTGGGAAGTATGGTACATACAGTCAGAAGTGGTCGTTTATATTTGAGCAAAAATTGATTACTTCAGATTAGTCAACCTCCTAGAAGGGCTCTGAGGAATGTGACGCAGGATAGGTAAATGTTAATGGGGGCATGTATGAGAGGTGAGGACAGAAGTGAGAGTGTACAGGAAAAACAATGAGGGGAAATGACCCAGATTGTTGGGGGCTACTTAGTAGAGATATGGTCACACCTTCACCAAGTACCTTAAAACCAAAATATGACCAACGTATCAGATATTACCAACATCTATAAATATCTTCCTCCTGTACTCTCTATCCTGGTGATGTGACACCTTCTATTTACTTTGTTGTCCATGTCAGAAATACAGAAGTCTTTCTAAAGTCTTTCCTTTACTTTATCACTTTAATTTTTTAAGTCTTTAAATTGAGTTTTTTTAAAAAATAACAATTTAAATATTTGTCCCCCCATTCTCTCTGTCACTGCCTTAGTTCAAATCCACCTTACTTACTGATTAGATTACTGCAATAGTCTCCTAACCTATGTGCCTGAATCCAACCTTCCAACACGATAATGCTGTCATTTCTCCTAATAATGCTAATAATGATGCCAGAGTATTCTAAGATGTAATTTGAATCATATTATCGTTGGCTTCCTCTTGCCTACATAATAAAACCAAAACTCCATTACATGACATAAGAAATAATCAGTCTCTCTACTCTTGTCCTCCATCACTTTCCTGCATGTTCCTTTTAATCTAATCTACATTAAATTACTTCTCTTTCCTCACACATGCAATACTGATTTGTGTCCATGTGACTTTGAACATGCAAACTCTTCCATTCATTACTCCCTCTGAGCTAACTAACTTTTCACCCTTTAGGACTCAGCTTAGACATAACCTCATCAAGGAAGCCTACATCTTTACCCCCTACTGATTTCCCTCAATAGGTGAGGTGTGCTTTCACTGTGTTATTGCAGCCTCTCAAGCTTAGCTATGCCATAGCCTTTTTTAAATATCAAGATTGTCTAGTTATCTTTCTGGTCTCTAATAGATTGTGAGCTTCTCAGACAAGGGCTGCATCTTATTCTTCTCTGTATTCCAACCTAGCAGAGTGCCTGGCATCAAGAATATTTGCTGAATGAATAAAGGATTAAGCAAAGGAACTTACAGAGTTTACTTAAAAATGAATCAGTGAATCTCATATTCTAACCAGCAAAAAAAGCTTTCAAGTACAAATTACAGATTTTTGTGGATAGACGTATCAACTCAAGGAAATCTATTTTCCCAATGGTCTCACATTTTTATTGGGCTAAATAAATTGCAGGAACTGAGAGTATTTAGAGCCTCAGTCTAACTACTTTGTGCTTAATTTTCATGAGTTTACCATTTATTTTCAATACTATATTTACTCAGCCATCAATTCCCTTTATAAAAAAAAAAAACTTCCTATAACCTCAGCATCACCCACACATATACTGCTGTAAATTGAACTTCCATATGATTCAGCAATTACTCTTCTGGGAATATATCCAGAATAACATAAATCAGTCTACCAAAAAGATGCCTGTATATGCATGTTTATTGCAGCACTATTCACAATGGCAAAAACATGGAAACAACCCAGATACCCATCAAAAGTAGACTGGATAAAGAAAATGTGGTACATATACAAAATACAATATTATGAAGCAGCCATAAAGAAGAACAAAATCATGGCCTTCCAGCAATTTGGGTGCAGCTGGAGACCATCATACTAAGTGAACTATCAAAGAAACATACCACATGTTCTCACTCATTAGCAGGCCCTGATCACTGGTCACACTAGCATAAGGGTAAGATTGGCAGATGCTGTACACTACTGGGGTGAGAGGCAGGGAAAAGGGAGGGGACACTTGGCAACACACTGGGTACCTGATCTACTATTGGGGAAGAGAGGGCCAGCTAGAAGCCTATATTTCAACTGCATGCAAACTACTTATTTAGTAAATCCCCACTTGTATCCCTCAACTCTAAAATAAAATAAAGTAAAATTAAATTAAATTAAATTAAAAACTACCCAATTAGGATTCCCACAGTGCTTACACTGGCTATGTTGCACCTGTCAATCAGTTCCAACCATTAACAGATTAGTTGGGAAACATAAGGTCCCAGATTTATGGAAGGAGAAAAATATTCCACAAATGGTCAAACCCCACAAATGGTCAAACCTGTTTGGAGATACATATACATACACACACACACGCATGTGTGTGTGTGTGTGTGTGTGTGTGTATCTTGAAAAGACTTTGTGTACTTTAACATTAAATTTTTTTTGAAGATTTTAGGCAAATATTTGTTAGTCTACCCCAGTCTTTTTGGTCTGGGGTGTGCACATTTGTGCACAATGAAAGCAAACACTATCAGCAATTTAATCTTTAAACACAAAAATTTAGCCTATATGATCCTCTTGTAATTAAGCCTCAATGCATGTGGGTATTTTGAGCCTATCGCTGCATTACTTGTAGTTACCACACAAGAGAAAATAGACTGAAATAGCCAGAAGATTCCTGTTGTGGCTGATACAGAGAGAGAGAGGGAAGATCCTGGAGGAGATATCTGTAAGACATGACTGATTCATGCTGGTGGTAGGCATTCCAGAGCAGTCAGGCCACTAAGTTTTTTTTGCAAATTCATTTTTTCAAGTAAGTTAATGGATCTAATTCAAATCTCCAACACAAACCTGAATGAGTTTAGACATGAGTTATATCAACAGTAACAACTACTAAAATCTCCTTCTATATATTTCACAAAACATAAGTATTCTTATAAGTCTTTAGCTAGATAGAAAACATGAGATAGATAGATAGATAGATAGATAGATGGATAGATAGATAGATAGATAGATAGATAGCTGTACATTTTTCATGGACTTTCTTTGGAGCTTTAGTATATATAAATGATAGTAAAAGATAATCTTAACTTGACTAGTTGTAATGAGAAATCAATGACCCCACAGATGACCATGAAAAGTAGTATTCCATACAATGCTTGCCATTTCTGCCAATAGGTTTCATGTCTTTGGTATGTGAAACTCATGGCTTTTGTGTATGTGTGTTTTATTTCCTTTTTTTTTTAATCTTTCTTTTTCTTTCTTTCTTTATTGTTTTTTGGGTTAGGGGAAAGGGAAGGAAAAACAAGGGAAGTAGTCTGATAAGGCAATTTTAGCTAGGAAAAAAATGGAGTAGGGAATGGATGGTTATTCTACAATAAAGATGAGGAGTGATGATTACCAGTGTAAAGGTAAACTAAATAGTAATATTTAAAATTTTTTATGGAGAAAAAGTAATTCAGGTTTTCTATAAGGGTTTGTCATTTTTTTTAGGCTATCCATTTTTATAAGGTATTCTCATTAATCCCAAGCACAGGGCTCCTCTGCTTTCACATGTGTTCTAGGTCCTCTGTTACCCTTTTAGAATTTCTATTTTCAATATCTTCTTAATGGTGAAATTCTGAATGCTACACAAATTTTCACATCTTACTTGCACCCAATTTCACAAGTGCAAGGATTTATTATAGCTTGGCTGTGTGCAGAAAATGCCCAGTGGAGAGTTACAATAGGTTATGTCCCAGGCAATGCAGTGGGATGCTCTTGGGAAAGGATTAAAAATATTACAATTATGACTTAAGATCACATAACTTAAGAAATAAGTGTTTTGAAATCATAAATTAATATTGCATAGAGATAGGCAGAGTATTTTTAAATTTTATTTTAAACATGTGGGGTACAATTCAGGATTAGGTACACAAGTGGTCATTGTACAGGTAAAGTTTGAACCTCCCTTTGGACCCCACTTTGTCTGGTATGAGATTAGGTACCCTTACTGATGTTGTGCTCCCCCCACCACCTGGCCGTATTCTGCTACTGCCAATCCCTTTCTTATAGTATTATGGAAAATGTTCAGGGTACACTTATGAGTGAGACGTGTTATTCTGTTATTTGTTTCTGTGACAGATCACTGAGTATGAACCACTCTAAATACCATCCAAGTTGCTGCAAAGTTCATATGTTTGTCCTTCTTTATGGCTGTGTAATATTCCATTGTGTATATGTACCACATTTTTTTTAATCCAGTCCAGTTTTGATGGGCAGCATGGTTGGTTCCATGTTTTTGCTATTGTGAATAATGCTGCAATAAACATTCATGTGGATCATAGCATGTAATAATAAACTGGAAATAACTAAATACTAACTGGGAAAAACTCACATGAAAAAGAAAAATAAAACTCCCCTATTTAGAGTTCTTCCATGGCTAAATTAGTAAACATTCTTTGTGGTCATTCAGATTTAGAAATGAAATACTGATTTGATCATGGATGCCATTTTTTTCTGTATGCTTTTTCCACTAGGCATAACTCCTGGGTGATTCTGGATGAAGAATAAGAGAAAAGCATAATTCAGATCAATATAAAAACTTGAGTTACATTAGGTAAATCCCAGTATATCAATAAAAATGCTCTATTCTTTTCAGTATAAAGTCTGCCCTAGGCCATACACAAGTGTATTAAACTCCGGTACCAAAACTGAAATCTTTCATTGTTAAGCAAGATTTAATTCAATTGCAATTTAATTTTTTCCAACAGTTTTAATTATCTAAAATTGTAATGTCTTATTTTTCCTTTTCCCTTGAATAACCATACGTGAAGCAGTGCTCCATTCAAATGCTTTCATATGTATTAGAATTACAACTCTTCCATACCATTAAAGGAAACTCTAGAGAAGTAGTTCTTATATGGTACAAGAAAAAACTTTCAGTGTTGCAGGGCTAATGTGAGTCTGAAATCACTTGAAGAGTGTAGGGTAGAACCATAGAATTTTTGAGGTAAAAAATATCCTTCTTCCCCCTTCACTCAGGATATATGGTATCTTTCCTCCCTCAAATTGTCTTTAATAAGCACATTTAAAAAAATAAATAATCCCTCTGCACAAACAGCAATAATAACAACATCAAACAAACAAGTAAAAAAAGAAAACAAAAACAAGATTCTTTTAAATCTTCCGCAATGTCTTCTAGTACTGCCAACTCTAGTATTACATCTACATGACATTCTTCCATATGTCTAAACATAGGCTTTCCTGCTTCAATGTATGGTTATTCCCTTTTGTTAAGAAAAATGAGAAGTGAATTAAAAAAGGCAAACTGTTCAAGCTGAGTCTTTTCTATAGTATATCTGAGTCTGCAAATGAATGGAGGCAGGATGGGGAACAGCCAAATAATTTAATACTAAGGACAGACAATTGCCATTAAGAGTTTTTTCAGACTTAGTGTCATGCCAGGACAAAAGGATGCAATGGAATGTGTCTGATCAGATTGAAGGAGTCATTTCAAAATTTCCTCTTTATAAAATTTAAATTTAGTTTTCAATTTCCTAGAGTGACTATTCCAAATGGGCCAAGTAGCTCAGATAAAATAGAACCTGACCTACAATCACCCTTCCAGCTTCAAGGGAAGGAGAAATAGAGTTTGGTTGAGATTGTTTTTCATTTCTAAATGTCTCTGCACTGAGGTGAAATATATTCACTGCCATTATAATGTAGAAAAGGATCCAAGAATAAAGACTGAAACAAGACAAGATGGGTGGTGTATACACAGAGAGAAGGCTTTCTTCCCAGCATGCAGAAAGATCTAATAGAGAGGTAGCGGTCCCTTCCTTCTTCCAGCCCCTTTCCACTTTCTTTTTCGACTTTCTCACCTTCCCAACCCTAGAAAAGAGAAGGCTGTTCATTTAGAGTATAATTTGTAACCTACAGTCCTCATCTTCTTCTATGACCCAATAGCCCAGAGGTTAGATTTAGAGCCATTGTATATTCTCCCCCTCCCTCAGACTTTCAGCTCAGTGACCTTGATGTTAGACAAGGAGGATGAAGCCAGGGTAGTGAGTTGCAGCTGTTGCCTGTAATGTGACACCTTAGGGGAATGCCTGGCCCCTTTTGCAGGTCCCTATAAAAGCAACATTACAAGGTCAAAACACTTCTCAAATATCATCTCTTTTGGGAAGCCTTCCCTGCACCCCACCCACTGCCTCCTTACCCAGTGCACCATATTTCATGTTTTTTACCTCTATTACAACATTCATCATGCTGCATTATACTGTGTTGATTTCTCTGCCTCCTCCACTAGGCTGTGAGATCTTTGGGGATGTGAATTCTGTCTTTTATTTCTGTGGCCCCGATAAGTAGCACAGAGCCTGGCACGCAGCAGACTTTCAGTAAATGTCTGCTAAATTAATGATAGTTTTAACACAAATATTTGTCTGCATCTGAGAGTCAGCTGGGGGAAGGGGTTGTAAATTTCTTTTCTGTTTCCAACATTTCTATGAAAATTCAACCGTCAGAGAGACAGAACATATTATGTCATTATCTAATACCTTGGTACCCTAAATGAACTTATTACTTATAATTTATAATTAAATATATATAAAGATCCATGTAACACATACCAATTATAATAAGTAATTATACTTAACCAAGTAAGGTGCTCACTGAATCAGACACAGGAAAGTTACATTTTGATGGAATCCGGGAGAGGAGAAAAGTTTAAGAAAATGGGTCACTTAATAAATGTCTTCTTTCTAAATTGAAACTTTCCCCTTGTCCTCTTAATCTTACTCCTTTCTTTGCCACATTCCTGTTCCATAAATTATGCCTTTTTCCCCTCTCCACTGGCTACTCTTCAGCCAACAATAGGTTCAGTTCTCCCCTATCCTAAAAGAAACTTCCCTTGAGGCTTCTATCCCCTTGGGCTACCCACCCCCACTGTTTACCTTTGTTTGCCAACCCATCTAAACTATAGACAAAATAAGTTGATACCCATAGCCTCCTCTGTCTTACCACCCACACACTTCACAATCATTCTCACATATGTCCTCTCCTTTCCAATCAATCTTTGCTCTCTGACTCTTACCCTTATCACTCTGCTGAAACCTCTGTCAAGGATAACCTCCTGGTCAATAAATTCAATGGCAATAGATCTTAGAGATTAAGAACACAATCTTCAAAGTTAAACCGATTTGGGTTTAAGTCCAGGCTGTGCCTCTTAACTAGCTGAGGTCTTGATCAAGTTTCTTCACCTCTATAAATTTCAGTTTTCTTATCTTTAAAATGGGGGGAAATAGTCCCTACTTCACAAGTGGTTCTGAGGATCAAATAGAATATTACTGTAAAGTGCCTAGCACAGTATCAAGAACATAGAAAATGATCAGTAAGTGGTAGCAAATTAGCCTACTATACGTTCATATTGTTTTTGATTTTTATGGCATTTGACTAAATACCTTCTGGCATCCTGACCTTCTCTGGTACACATCATACTGTAAATCTCTGGTTTTCTTCTTATCATTCTGTTTTGTTTACATCTTCATAACTGATGGTTCCTCCTCCTTCTACCCATCAGTGTGATCATGTCCTAAAACTCTATTCTTGGTCTATTCTTTCTTTCTCAATGAAGATAAAAATATGGGTATAGAATTCAGGAGCCAAGATCATTGAATGTCTACAACCATCCTCACCACCTTTCTTTCTAAAATGTTTTTCCTTTCAAATTTCCAACTTGGCTCTTTCTGTCACTAGTTTAACTGATTTGGTATTGCTCCAGATGAACTATGCAATTTTCAACCATCTAAGCATGTCACATGTGCTTTATAGCCTTCACAGTTTTGCTTCTTTCCTATTAAAATCCAGCTTATTCTTCAAAGATCATCTTAAATGTTATCTCTTTTGTGAAATATTTCTTATCAACATAAGCTCTGGAATAATTCTAGTTCGACCACTGTCTAGCTGTGTGACCATGGGAAAGTTACTAAATCTCTCAGCTTCTGTTTCCTCATTCAGAATATGAGGATAATTATGGTCCTTAACTGACTAAGTTTGTATGAGGATTAAAGTGAAAAAATTCTTACAAAGGTGCTTTGCATAGCATCTGACATATAATAAACCGCAATAGAAGACAGTGATCATTATCATTGTTCCTACTACTATGATTACTACTGATATTGCTGTATCTCCTTCACTTGGAACTCCAGAGCCATAATGTTCTGTCTCTTCTATTGAACTTTTCTAACTCGAACTTTTGTTAGGATTATTTATCTACATGGTTAATATCTGTCATTAATCCCCTCCAAGTATAAGAATATGAGGACAAGAACTATCTCTGCCTTTTCCTGTGTAGGGGCTCAATATGTTTATGTTGAATTAAAGTAAACTGAATCATATTTTCTGCTCATCCTTTTTGGCATTCTTTTGTCTGCAAATTTCTTACGTAGGGACTGTGATGATTTGAGGTAAGTGGGTAGAGGTCTTAGCCTCAGCGTTAAGGAGAGAAATTTTAGGCCTGATTATTAGAAGTGGAAAGCTTACCTTTCTTTTTTGCACTCTTTTCAGATACTATCACGTATCCTTCTCTTTTTCAACTGGAAAGTTAGTCAATATGATTCATTGATTTACTTCTGTGTACATACCCTTAGACACTGAGAAAGGCAAGTAAGAAAGTAGAAGACACACTCTCAACCCTAAAACAATCTCAATTGAGGTTCATAGTGTCTTTCTTTAGTTGTCAGAGAGAATACTAAAAGATTAAAGATTAAGAATGGGGGGAAAAAGGAAGGCAAAGAGTAAAAACTACTCTCATTGATAACATTCTTAGAGTCAAATCTAGGTAAAAATCATAAAACAAAGCCATACGTCATGTGTCCATATACTTGTACCCTGATTTCTCTATATGACCCATTTTGTGGACCTCTTCAGGTGCTGGGCCCCAAATGTTTTCTCCCTAGGCTTAAATCTAAAACTAAATATTGATTTCTTATTCACACTCAGGGATAAATCACTGAAAACAGTTTTGGGAGTTTCAGCGGATGTGTATGTGTGTGTGTGTGTGTGTGTGTGTTACATTTTAAGCAGGAATCAAAACTGTAAGTCTGAAAGATACCACTCTGATGGTTAGATTAACCAATAGTGGAAGTGGTGGTAGGAACTCTGAAGAATAGAAAAGCTTTCCTTGGGCTTTTGAGCCCACATCACATAGGTCACCACTCTGTCTATATATACTACCCACCCTGGCAAACTTACTGTCAAGTTGATATAAGGCTCAATAACAAACTATTAGTCTAACCTCTCATTTTGAAATTTCAAGCCTCAAGAAATGTTTCTGTGTTCATATTCTCAGGAGACCAATAAACAAGAGGGGAAGTAAGTAGACAATTAGACAAACTCAACTAAAATGATAAGTTGGTGTCACTTTGGGTTTACCTTATCTTCCTCAGGAAGAAATAAAGCAAAGAACAAGTATCAAAAAAACAACGTAGCTGGGCATGGTGACTCATGCCTGTACTCCCAGCACTTTGAGAGGATTGCCTGAGCCCAAGGGTTTGAGACCAGCATGGGCAACATGGCGAGTCCTCATCTCAACAATAAATTAAATAAATAAACAGATAAACAAATAAATAAGCAGGGCGTGGTGGCATGTGCCTGAAGTTCCAGCTACTTGGAAGGCTGAGGCGGAAGGACTACCTGAGCCCAGCAGGTCGAGTCTGCAATAGCCATAAGCATGCCCAGCCTGGTTGACGGTGTGAGATTCTGACTCAAAAAAAGAAAAAAAACCCCTAAGTAAGAACTTATTAATGTGTTCATTCTCCAATAGGTTCATAACATGCTGCTTAATTTAGGAAAATTAGTTTTTGGTTGCCCCCTTTACCTACAAGGGTCTTTGACCTAAATGCCTGTAAGACAGGAAGGAAATGTTTACAAAGGAGTAAAACAATAAACATAGGAATGGAGAATCAGCAGCTCAAGGCTCAATCCATTTTATGTAGTTTCATTTTCTCTTTTTCTCTGAGAAGTGAGAGAGGAAGTTTCCCTGACTGGGAGGAGAAAAGAACGAACAAATGTGGATGGTGTACCTTTACACTTAACACTATGAGAAAGTTCTCTGCTAAATTCCTTTCCTCAAGGCAAGGAAGAAAAACTGGGTTTTGCATAAAACTTGCACAATCAGGTGTGACTGAAACTCCCCTCAGTGAGAACTGGTATGCTTAATTAGATTTGTATAGGACTGTGGCTTTCCCAACTGAGAAAGCTAACTACCTTGATTTGTTACATTTGGAGTCCTTTCTTCAATAATGAAAAGTTTTATACAAGTTAGATGATATGGCCTCAGTGAAGGCACATTATAATGGAAGGGTAGAAGAGCCCATAGCCTATTAGAACTCAAGCATGAAAACTTCTACTCAGCAGAAATAAAAATGAACTAATATCTTGCTTAAGATTTGGAATCATTTCCTAAAAGTGAGATGTCTGGGTGCAAAACAGAAGGGTGATTGCTGTCAAGAAGTGATATAAAAGAATTACCTCCAGCTGGGCTCAGTGGCTCAGCCTGTAATCCTGCGCTTTGGGAGGCCAAGGTGAGTGAATTGCCTGAGCCCAGGGTTAGAGACCCACCTGGGTAACTCGGCAAGACCTCATCTCTACAATAAAATAAAAAAAAATTAGCCAGGCATGGTAGTGTGCGCCTGTAGTTCCAGCTACTTGGAAGGCTGATGTGGAAGGATCGCCGGAGCCCAGCGGTTCGAGGCTACGGTGGCCGGGAGCTTGCCACTGCACTCCAGTCTGGGCGACAAAGTGAGACTCCAACTCAAAAACAAAAAACAAAAAACAAAACAAAACAAAACAAAAAAGAATTTCCTCCAACTCCTTGCTCCACCAACTTAAAAAAAAAAAAAGACCACTTTGACTTTCCTCTTGAGGCTGTCAACAAATCTCATTCAATAGTGATAGAATAGGAACATAAAAAAGTCTATGGTTTAGGACAACCCCCTCAGGTCCCTTCCAACTGTGGGAGCTTTTTCTGTCCTCTTAATAAATCCTGCTTTCTAAAAAAAAAAATCTATGGTCTCTCAAGCAGACCAAATTCTGATTCCTCACATCAACGTCAAATTCTGTCAGCTGTTGAAAGACAAAGTGTCTTATTGCCAGAAACATATGGAAGCCTAGAGGAGTGATTCACCCATTACATTTAACTAAAAAGGTTTTATTAACCATTTTCACAGCATCCAGTCCTAGGTTCAGTGGAGAATGCAAAAGCATATGGCAGAGCCTTTAATCTTAGGGAGTTTATGAACCACAAAGGAACATCCTGAAGGTCAGGGTCCAGTGACTTTTTTTAGTTCTGTGTGGCTGTCAGCAGAGTTAAGCCATGATGAGTTCAGACAGGCTTAAGGCATAGGCAGGGAAAAAAGTAGAGGAATAAGAAAGAACCTGAGCAAGTAAGGGAAGGCAAAGGAAAGACTGGGTGATAATGAAAAAGAAAAAAAAAATAAGGTACAAAAGGGGGGGTGAGGAAGCATTAGCTAGGAGGAGGGAAGACTGTTTTGGGGAACCTAAATTGCAGGCTGTCTCCCTTATTTCACTGATAACTACACTGTCTTTGAAACTGTTGGACTCCTAAAGTCAAAATCCAGGTTCCACAGGTAGATTAATTGTGGTTTCATGCTGAAAGCAACTGAAGGAAGAAAAAAGGACAGGTGGTTTTGGGCATACTTGAATTCCTTCATCTGCTTATTGTAATGTCAAAGACTTGGAAGTCCCAAACCTGGTGCTGAGAATGAATCTTGTCTCATTTCATAGGGTGTTGAAGCTTGAGTAGTACCAGGTTATCGTGCTTCTTGCAAAGAGACTATTTCCAATCAATAGCTAACTGGGCTACTACGTTGTCCATTGCAGAAGCAGACCCGAGTTTATTTATTCATTCCTGAAACTGGATTCCAGATGCTGGTGAAAGGAGGGGCTGTTTTCTGAGGAAATTAGAGACTGTGTCAGGCAGCATGCCCTCACTATGCCTCTCCATTTGCTGTGAAGAAGGACCAGACCGGATGATAGATGCTTAGGGTGTTTATAACTATTGAATATGCCTAGTCTGAATTCTGAGCAATTAGAGCTATTCAGCTTTAACCCTTTGGCTGGGGTATTCATTTCATTAGATGTACCAGACGCACTGACTAAATCTATCTTCACTTCTCTGGCATATTCTGTTTGCCTGGGCTGTTAACCTGACTTATAAATGTATTCTATTTTAAAAGATGTATTTCAAAGGATAGTTGTAGAATGTGCAATTTTCTCTCCCCAATCACAATTAGTTTTTTTGTACCAAATGGGCTATGTAAGTTCTCTGTTTGATTTTTGAAGACACATATATCCTTTAAAAAATTCTTACCCCACAACTGGATCAGATCCCTTTATGAAGTCTTCCTATTCAGTCTCCATTCTTAAATTTCAGGTGATGAAGGCCAAAGGGCCTCAAATTATAATATAATCACAGAATCTCAGCAAGAGAACTAGCAATCACTTAGTTATCATCATCACTTAATGAATAAGGAAACCAAGTTCCAGAAATGAAACATGATTTGTCCAAATTGACAGCAATTTATGACAGAACTAGGACCCATGTCTTGAACAGAAGTGAATAAATAGGAACATATGATGTTTCACATTTAAAATCTCTGTTATTTTTTCTTAGGTAATTTATTCTTCTAATATTTCACCTTTCAATTTATTGGCATTTAAATCACTTCTACTTTCCTGGCAGTTTTCATCTTTTCCCCTAAAACCCAAATGGATAATCAATTCTCCACTTTGGTTAAAATCTTTACAAGCAGTCGTTGAATCTTCTACAATGTTTTGTTCTCCACAGTATCTTTCACTGTTTGGACACAACTCAGATAATTATATGGGGAAGCAACATCGTTTAGTAAAAAAGAGCTCTGAATTTGAAGCCAGATAGACTTGATTTGCTTCTCAGTGCTAATGCTTACTAGCTCTGTGTCATTGAATAAATTATTTGCCATATTAGATTTCTACATCTTGGAAATGGAATGAATAATAATATCTACCTCTTAGGGTAATGTGATACTTGAGTTAATGCATACAGAGTATCTAGCAGGATGAGCACTAGTAAGTACTCAACAAGAGGTGGCCATTTATATTACTGAATAAAGGGGGGAGTGAATACTTGAAAGTATCCATGGAAAGGTCACAGGGAAGAGTTAAACAGAGGGTCAAGAAGACAAACTGAATAGCTTCCCAATGTCCTCTTGTGTTTGAGTTTGGATTGCATTTTTCACTTTACTATTGGCTTAAAGCCAATTCCTAGAATATTCTGCAATTGTCAGAGCTGAAAGGGGCTTTAGAGATCACTTTCTTGAAATCCCTTACTTCACAGAGTTGGAAAATGAGGCAAAAAGTTAAACTGAATTCACCTTGGTCACAATCTAGTTGAAGTAGGACCATACTTTGAGTCTTTAGGGGTTCCTTTTCAGTGCTTTTTCACTATAATTTAATACCTTCCTTCATAAGGCATGTCTGATTTCAAGCATCACCACAAATAACATACTCCAAAGCCATAGTACATAATTTGGGTATTAACTAGCATTTTGAATTAGCCATTCCTCTGCTCTACTTATTTACCATGAGCAACTGAATAGATGGATAACATAATTTTGAGGTAAATATTTAATTTCTAAGGGGTGTGTGTATGGGGTATGCATACTGTGTGTGTGTGTGTCTGTGTGTGTTTGTGTGTGTTTGTATGTGTGTGTGTGTGTGTGTGTGTGTGTGTGTGTGTGTGTGTGTGTGTGTGTGTATCAGATCTCTTTGCATGTATGCTCAGTGAAGGAAATATACAGAAAAGAAAAAGAGAAACTATGTTAAATAGAAGATTGAAAGCAAGTTAAAGTAAAAAACAAACTGCTGTGCTAAGGTGTAGGAAACAGTAACACCTTGGATTATTATTTTTTCTTTATGGAAAGGGAATATACTGTGGAAATTGAATGGGAAAATAAGACTCTTAACTTCATAGCTTTCACCGTGAAGTCAAAAATCTCTTCTTCTATCTCCTTGCCACAACATTGCAACTGTCATATAACCAAATTGTGCCATTTCAAAGGAAAAGAAAGGAAAAAAAGTCCAACAGCAGACTGAAGGCATCCAAAACAAGATTCAAAAAATATGATTTTAAGTTGACAAGTTTAAGCATCCAAGGATCAAGGAGACCAGGCAACAGGGAACCTACTGTTCCTAGCCTTCTAGTTTCTCTTGCAAAGACCTGGGCTATATTCTCAAACACAGTGTAGAGGAAAAATATCATTTGAGTGGAAAACTACACATTGTTTAGGTCTTATACTTCCAGGTTATCTCATTCTGGTCCTTCACTATCTTGGAGCAATTTTACAACTCTGTATACTATAGAAAACTGAAAACAATGCAAAGTAATTCTTGTCCACAGACATGTAAATTCTGCCTAGTAGATATTCAGGCTCTCTTCTCGACTTTGAAAGAGGCCAATTTGCTTCCATTTGCACATTCATTTCAATCTTTCTGTTCTATAGAGGTGTCTTTTTTTCTTGAATTCTCCCTGTGGCTTGTTATAACACCCCACAACTTTCCTCATCACTGAGTTCAACAAAATCTTTAGCATTTGTTCATCTTTTATATCTCTATGAAAGTCATAATTTTACAATTTTTTTTGGAGTCAGAGTCTCACTCTGTAGCCCAGGCTGGAGTGCAGTGGCACATTCATGGCCACTACAACCTCGACCTACTGGGTTTGGGTAATCCTTCTGCATCAGCCTTCCAAGTATCTGGAACTACAAGCACATGCTACCATTCCTGGCTTATTTTTTGATTTATTATTCTCACCAAATTGCCCAGACTGATCTTGAACCTCAGAGCTCAGGCAATCCTCTTGCCTCAGCCTCCCAAAGTGCTGGGATTACAGGCTTAAGTCATTGCACCTGGGCTACAATTTTTTAAAAAATATATCTTTTAACAATAGTCGTGCCCCGCAGGACAAAGGGTGTAGCCAGAAAAAGATAAGGAAGACCTCCAAAGAGATCAGTGGTGACTCTGACACTGACCCAACCTTCTCCTCCTCAGCAGTCCTCTGAACATAAGACCCACATGGCTGGGACATGACTGAGAGGGACAAAACCAGGTGGATCCTGGACGTCAACTCCAATAGGAGGACTCTACAGGATAAGCTTGACTGGGGTGCCCACCCTCCTGTCAGTACCTGGGGAAGACAGAATCCAGCACCTCCCCAACAGAGGGGCTCTCATTGACCATACTAGGGTGGGAAGGGAGGACAGAAGCCTCACCCACCACCACTGCCCTCTCCTCCTTCCCTGGGCTGAACACTGGGGACACTGAATGAGGTCAAAGATCTGCAGGAGAAAACAGAGGGGCAGCTGAGAGGAAAAAATACTGAACTTGCCACAAGAGAGCAGGTTGTTGTTTGTTTTTCAATTTTTTAATATTTTTCTTTTATGCATGAATGTGTATGTGAGGGTTTGATTTGCTTCCTCCAACCCTTTCTTTCTTTCTTCTTTTGTTTTCTGTTTATGTATGTACATGAAGCACTGAGTGTTCATCTTCCAGTTTTTTTCTTTTTTTTTGCACTTGTATTTCTTTTTTTTTTTTTAGTTTAATGTTTGTATGAATACATGTATGAGGGTTCAATTTGAACTCTTTTTTAAAAATTTTCTCTTTTTCTCCTCCTTTCATTTTTGGTTGGGCATGTGTGTGTGTTTATGGTTTTTCTGTTTTTTGATGTCGTTGCTGTTTTGTTTTGCTTTGTTGCTATTCCAAATTATTTTGTGTGTGTGTGTGTGTGTGTGTGTGTGCACGTGTGTGTGTGTGTGTGTGTGTGTGCACGTGTGTGTTTGGGTAAGGGTGTTTTTAATTGTTTTTTGTTTGGTTTCTGATCTTGTTCTGTGGGTTTTTTTAAATTATTAAAAAAATTTTTGTCCATCTTATTTCATTCTACTTTTCTCTCTTCTCCTCACTGTTGTTACTGTATCTGGGACTCAGGGTGTACACACATGTATCCATTGCATCATCATATAGAGTGGTGGTGGGTCATGACCCAACCTTTTCCTCTCCAGCAATCCTCTGAACATAAGACCCACATGGCTGGGGCATGACTGAGAGGGACAAAAACAGGCAAATCCTGGACATCAGCTGCAATAGTAGGAACCCATATCATAATCAGTGAACACTGATTTGCAAGTAGTTTCTGAATCCTAGCTCCCTATCCTCCACCTTATTCAACTCTCAAAACTATAAGAGACAGCAAAGCTTCCCACCCACAGCCCTTTTTCAAAATAGAACAAATTCAGACCACTGATAAGGGAAGAATAGAGGGCTCAGCAAACATCAGAAGTGAAAGCCTCTCTCACTTCCACTGAATAATGGAACTAAAGAGAAAAGAAAGAGATCTGTCACAAATTAAGGAAAATCAATGGAAGAACAGAGGTGATTCCCAGTGTTACAAAGAGGTCTGAAAATCAGACCTCACAGCCCAAACAATGAAGGTCACCAATGACTGATCCCAGAATATAATAGGGATTAGGGAATAGATGGAAAGAGTGAATAAGACTCAAGAAAGACAAGATGCAAAACAGAAAGAACTTGTAACAGAGATTTTGGCCATAAAAAATTTCATCCAGGAAATAAATAACAAGATGACAAACATGGAAAGGAGACTTAATCAAGTAGAAGAAAGTATCTCAGATCATGAAGACCAACACATGGAATTAATCCAATCTGTAAAAAACATAGAAAAAAAACTCAGAAATAAATAACAAAGCCACCAAGAGATGTGTGATTATATCAAGAGGCCAACCCTACAGCTGATTCATATCCCCAAAGAAGAAAGGGAAATAGAGAACATGTTGGAGCAAATATTCAAGAAGATTATCCAAGAAAAATTTCCCCATTTCACCAGAGATGTGACCATCCAAACACAAGAGATACAGAGATCACCTGCAAGACATCAAATGAGAAGACCAACTCCTATACACATAGTAATTCACCTACACAAAGTAACCACATAAGAAAAATACTCTAAAGACAGCAAGGGAGAAAAGTCAGACTATCTACTGGGAAATGCCAATCAGAATAGCATCAGACCTATCGGCAGAAACACTACAAGCTTGAAGGGACTGGAATCTAATATTCAAAGTCTGCAAAGATAAACAATTTCAACCAAGAATTCCTTCCCAGCCAAGCTCAGCTTCATCTGGAAAGGAGAATTAAAATCCTTCTCAGACATCCAATCCCTAAGAGAGTATGCAGCATCCAGAACAGCTCTATAGGAGATGCTTTAAAAGGTATAAAGCACAGAAGATAGGGGAAAAAAAAAAAAAAAAAAGAATGGCCACCCACTTCCCAAGAGGACAGCAGAACACAGAATCAACAGAGAATACATCATGACCACAAATTTGAAAACACTCAAACACACAGATCAACCCAAAAGCTAAAAGAAAAAAACTGTATAAGAACTTTATGACAGGGATAAACAATCACATTTCAATAATCAGCCTGAATGTGAATGGACTAAATGTACCACTGAAAAGTAACCATATGGCAAACTGAATAAAAAATCATGACCCAATAATTTGTTGCATCCAGGTAACTCATCTCACCAAAAGGGGTGCACCACCACTTAAAATTAGAGGATGGAAAACGAGTTTCCAGGCAAAGGATCACAAAAGAGGGCAGGAGTCTCTATTTTAACATCAGACAAAACAACCTGGAAGCTATCAAAAATTTTAAAAGACATGGAAGGACACTACAGAATGATAAAAGGTTCAATCCATCAATAAGAAATATCCATCTGAAACATATATGCCCCTAACACGGGGTACCACCATTTGTAAAGCAAATACTAAGTAAACTAAACCAGATATTGACTCTAACGCTATTATATCTGGGGACTTAAATACCCCACTAACAACCCTGGATAGATCATCGAAGCAAAAAATCAACACAGAGATATGGAAGGAACCTCAACTTGATCCTCGACCAAATGGACTTAATAGATACCTACAGAATTCTCAACCCAACAATTGCAAAATATACATTCTACTAATCACCACATAGAATGTATTCCAAGATCGACCACATCCTTGGCCATAAATCAAGCATAAACAAATTTCATAAGATCGAAATACTGCCATGTATCTTCTCAGACCACAGTGGAATAAAAATAAAACATCAATAAAATTTCCCCGAAACCAACAAAGACATGAACTCTCAATAGCATGATGCTGAACAACTACTAGATGAACAAATAAATCAAAACAGAAATTAAAAGATTCCTGGAAACAAATGAAAATGAAGAAATATCCTACCAAAATCTCTGTAATGCCATGAAATTAGTTCTAAGAGGGGAAATATCTCTGTGAACACAAATCAAGAAAATGGAAAGATCACAAGTTAACAGCCTAACCAATCACCTAAGGTGGTAGAAAGAAAAGACCACCAAAACCCTAACTTCAGTAAAAGAATTCAGATTACCAAAGTAACATAGAACAAGACATAGAACACAAAAATACCATAGGAAAAAAATGAACAAAACAAAAAACTAGTTCTTTGAAAGAATAAACAAGACTGGTGGACTCCTAGCCAGAATGACCAAGAAAAAGAGAGAAAAAGTCCAAATAAACACAACCAGAAATGCAAAGGATCAAATCAAAAATGACCCAAAAGAAATACAAAAGATTATCAGAGATTACTATGCACACCTGTATGGAAACAAACTTAATAACCTAAGTGAAATGGAGGACTCTCTAACATCACACAATTTCCAAAACAAGAAGACATTGAGACACAAAATAGACCAAAACAACCCAGGAAATTCACTCCTTCATAAGAAAACAACCTACAGAAAAAGGCCTGAACCAGATGACTTTCCAGCGGAATTCTACAAAACATACAAGGAGGGGCTGACAACAATCCTAATGAAAGTATTCCAAGCAAATTAGAAAGACAGAATTCTCCCCAAATCATTTTATGAAGCTAACATCATACTGATACCCAACAAAAATCAACTCTAAATGGATCAAAGACCTAAACGTAAAACCTCAAACTATAAGAACCTTAGAAAATGCAGGAGATACCCTTATGGAAATTAGAACTGGCAACCAACTCCTGATCAAAATCTCAAGTATCCTTGCTATAAGAGATAAGATAGAAAAGTAGGACCTTATCAAACTGAAAAACTTCTACAAGGCAAAAGAAACCATCAAGAGAGTGTGAAGACAGCCTACAGAATGGGAAAAAATATTTGCCAACTGTATATCTGTCAAAGGTCTAACATCCAGGATCTACAAGGAACTCAAACATGCCAAAAGGAAAAAACAAACAGCCCCATTAAAAAGAGGACAAAAACATGAATAGACACTCTCAAAAGAAGATATATGGGCAGCCAACAGACACATGAAGAAGTGCTCAGCCTTACTCATCATCAGAGAAATGCAAATCGAAACCACATTGAGATACTACCTAATCCCAGTAAGAATGGCCATCATTAATAAAACAAACAAACTAGGGGCTGGTGGGGATGCAGAGAAAAAGGAATGCTTCCATACTGCTGGTGGGAATGCAAAATAGTGCAACCTCTTTGGAAAACAGTGCAATGATTTCTAAAAGAATTAATCATTGACCTTCCATATGACCCAGCAATCCCCCTACTGGGAATATACCCAGAAAGCTCAAAGCATTCTACAAAAAAGATACCTGCACACACATGATTATTGCAGCACTATTCACAATAGCAAAAACAAGGAATCAACCGTGCTGTCCATCAAAACTGAACTGGATAAAAAATGTGGTACATATACACAATGGAATATCACACAGCCATAAAGAAGGACAAATATATGGACTTCACAGAAACTTGGATGGATTTAGAATCTATCATACTCAGTGTTCTATCACAGAAACAAAGAACAGAGAAAATATATTCTCACTCATAAGCAGATCCTGAACATTTACCATAATACTATAATCAAGGGATTGGTAGTAGCAGGATACTGCTGGGGTGGGGAGTAGGGGGGAGCATGGTATCAATAAGGGTACCTGATCTCAAACCAGGCAAAGTGGGGACCAAAGCAAGGCCAGAACTTTACCTGTACAATGACAACTTGTACACCTAATCCTGAAATGTACATCCCATCTTTTAAAATAAAATTTCAAAAAACAAAAAACAACAGCCATGCTAAAAACAAAAGGACCCTAACCTTTAGATATGTAGATAACATACAGGGCAGAGAGAAGATTTTAAATACTAGAAGGGCTTTGTCTAATAATTCAGAATCCTCAGATGTGGTTATTGGTAAGCCATGATTTCCCAATGTTTGATAGACTAGTAACTTTGTTGAGTAGAGTAAGTAAACTGGGTCTTGCCATTTTTTAAATGGGTGTAAGACCAATGCACCAGAACACAAAAGGAGCTTTCCCTGCAAACTTATTTGCAAAAGTAACAAAAGACAGTCAGCACCTTGAGAATGCTCCCCCCACCTCACCCTACCGCCTATCCCCAGACACACAAGCTCAAGGAAAATAAAGGAATTCTTCTGACAAATTGTTGCCTGAGCAAAGAAAATAAACTTTCACAGATTCTGTACTCAGTAATTTCAGCAACTTCGTGCCATTCCTGAACCTGCCATATGTAGAATGGCTGAGGAGAGCTGACTTTGTAAAACCTACTAGCTCCCTTAATTATTGAATAAGATTCTGGGATACATGTTCAGCACACACCTTTGAGCCTATTCATGTCCAATCCACAAAATTATGTGATAAAACTATTTTCATCAAAGCTCAGGAATAGATCTGATTCCAAGTGGTGATCAGTACAAGTTCATATAAAAGAGTTTCATGTAACAAAATAAATTTTTAAGGAATTTAAAGGGATCTTTAGGTTGAAGGTAGAGGAGGTATGGTAGGGGTAAAAGGAAATGAGGTAAGAGTTGGCAGGTTGGAGCAGGGAAACATTTTAGAATTCTTTGCTCAAATATCAATTCATAAAGACTTCCATATATATTTTCTAGCTGAAGGCAGCATTATCTAACAGAATACTGCATTGAGATACAAAAAAATAGAGATTCTCACCAGCTGTTTGCCAGTGGTGTGACCTTAGGGTAGTCACCTAATTTCTCTACATGTAAAATGACTAATGCTTTTTTCCAAATTAGGAAAAAAATCTATAATCTTAATACAAGAAAGATGCTCAATAGGAGATAATCTTTAAATATAAGTCATTACAGATGATATAATAATTAGTTGTTGCCATAAATGTCAGTCTGGCCCAAACTGCAATCACAAGATTTTCAAAAAGGACATGTCAGCTGTTACTAAAGAAAGAAAGTCTTTTAGAATATAGGACCGACTTGTTTTCAATTCACTTCTATTAAAAACAATAATAAATACAAAGACAGTTTCTAGGATGAATTGAAAAGTTGTTTCTCTAGTCTTATTATACTCTGTTTTACTGTCACTTCTTCAGATCCCTGGGCCAAACTTTAGACCCACTAAATCAGAATCTCTGGGAGAGGGAGCAAGGATTTGCAGTCTACACATTTCTCCAAGTGCTTCTAATGCACATTAAAGTTAGAGAACGTCTAGGCCCAGAAGATAGGACTATCTTTAAGGACAGGTAGAGAATAATATCTTTTTTTTTTTTTTTTTTTTTGAGTTGGAGTCTCACTCTGTTGCCCAGACTGGAGTGCAGTTGCCGCTCCCGGCCACCGCAGCCTCGACCTGCTGGGCTCTGGTGATCCTTCCGCCTCAGCCTTCCGAGTAGCCGGAATAACAGGCATGCGCTACCATGCCCAGCTGATTTTTTGATTTATTGTAGAGATGAGGTCTCGCCTGCCCAGGCGGGTCTTGAACCCGCGGGTTCAGGCAATCCACTCACCTCAGCCTCCCAAAGGCACGGGATTACAGGCTGAGCCACCGAGCCCGGCTTGAGAATAATATCTTAATGGATTTTAACTATCTTGGATAACTTTTCAATTATTTATTGAGTTATTTTTAATCTAATACAAAATTATCACCTCAAGTACATTTGCCATTGGCCATGTTGATACTGAAAATCTTCCCCCAAAACTGAGGAGTCTAACATTTTCATTCACCATACTTAGGAGTAAAACCATCTAGTTTACCTTTCTCTGCTTTTTATTGTTCTGGGCTAGAGAAGGAGTTCTGTATGTCAGCACAAGTTCCATCTGGGACCACTCTGAACTCATGATAGATTTAACTGGAAATGGGTTGTTGACCTTCTTCCAACTCATTTACACCTTTCAGCATCTCTTCTTGTTTCTCACTCCCCATCAGCTTTTTTCCAAACATACTTTTTTGTGGCATTTCACTGACATAAAATGTGTGTGTACCTCAAAAATTCAAAACACACTTTTTAAAGATTCCTCTGACAAAAAGCAACGTTTTAAAAATAATTTATTGCATCCTTGAATTTTTCTTATGTCAGGTTGCTCCTATTCTGAAATATACCTTGCTCTGAGACCCTATAAGTTTTTCTATTATTTTCACTAATACATGCTTAGCCTACCTGTATTTGTGACATCAAAAATATCATAGCTATGATTTTTAACAGATTTTAAATAAAGCACTCTTGTAGCAATGTGCTATAAATTCAGATTAGTAAGCATTGGGAGAGATTCTGATACGCTGAAATCATTTTTCTCTTTTGAGTTATAATGCAGTGCAGAATGGGTATCTAAACATCTGTATGTAAGTAGTTTCTAAAAGTCTGAACTGATGTTTGATCTGCTAGAACAATGATTTGGGCTTCCCCCCCCCATTCCAACTCACCCTGCACTTTCTTCTCTGAAAATACTCAGAGGTAGCTCCACAGTCAGTAATAGTTTATTGTTCTTTAAATGACCTTTGGGGGTCGTTTCACTCTCACCTTTCTGGACTTTAGGTACCTTGAGGGTAGGGACAAAAAAATCTGCTTCTCCTTTATCCCTCACAACCACTAGCACAGAGTGGATAGTAAGGAAATACTTGTGGTTGATTGTTCTGAGGAAAATATACTTCAAATCATAATGGGTTCAGTAGTTACAAGATAAATGCAATTTTAAAGTTGCTGTGAAGCAAAGTGAGTCTGGAGATGTTAGCATGACTACTGAAGTCAGATGCACATAATAAAATGGGCTAGATATTGTGGCCAAATCCACTGGGAGATTTTATTGTTCCTTCCTCTGTGCTCCCACATAATTTAACACTGTTTGAGTCTACCTTGTAATATAGTTAGCTTCACACATATCTGTCATACCCATTGGAAAATGAACTTCTTGAGAATATGAATTATACTTAGTAATCTTTCATATCTCCAGGACATAGCCCAGAGCCTGGCACAAAGGGAACAATCAATTAGCATTTTTATATGTATGTATGTTTGTGTTGCATATGTTTCAGTATTAGGACCATTCATCACTATTTTTGCTGAAAGGTAATGATGTAAATAGTTTCCTATTTTAACTTAATACTCAGAACCACCCTTTTAGATAAATATGATTAGTCTCACATTTCAAATGAGGAAACTGAGGCTGAGTGGTTAACTTATTTGTTAAAGTTCACACGGAAAATTAGTGGCAGAACTAACCCATGGGTGTGAATTCATACTATGTCAGTGTGTCTCCAGAGCCTAACTTTGAAGTTTGATATTTTTGCTGTTGGCAGTTTATAGGTTCCAGCCCCATATCTAGAGGTGAATGATACTTGTGCAAATTACATTGATTAGCCTTTCTTACAATAATTATGTGTAGATGATCTCTGATTAAAAATAGTATCCAGAGAAGGCTGGAGGGCAAGAACTAGGCACAAAAGGGCAACCTGAGGTGGATGTTGTAGATGTAGGTGATGATTTAGCAGTGATATTAATGAGAAAGTTTTATCAGTTTTTATGGGATGTTTGCTTGTATATATATATATATGTGTGTGTGTGTGTGTGTATGTATGTATATGTACACATACACATATATACAACTCTACCAGTTGCTCTTATAACTCACCACAGTGAGTTATAAGAGCAACTGAGCAACTGGTAGAGTCTCCTTGCTGCATGCTTTTGAGCTGTCTCCTTTCAAGATGCCTTCTAAGAACAATGACTACAATTCTACAGCATTGTGCCACTTAGTCTTAATGGCAGTGTTAGTTAAGGACAATCACCTGACATGATGTAACCCTAGCCTGATCTTCCAGCTTCATTTTGAAGCATTCTGGTTCCCTTTTACTCTTTTCCAACCACACTTGCCTTCTTTAAGTCCTGACCAGACCACATTCTTACCCCTTTTAGGGTCTTCAACATATTTTTAAGTCCTTCTTGAATGCTCTTTCCCAATATTTTCCTTGTCTGCAAAGGATTTCATTTCTCCTGCTTTTATGAAACTTAGTTTTATAAGATACAAAATCCTTGGCTGACAGTTATTCTGTTGAATATTGAAGATGGGGCTCCAATTCCTTCTGTCTTGTGGGGTTTCCTCTGAGAAGTCTGCAGTTAGTCTGATGGGTTCACCTTTGTAAGTTATTTGATGCTTTTGTCTCACTTCTCTTAAAATTATTTCCTTAACATTAGCTTTACATAGCTGGATGATTATCTGCCTTGGGGATGTCCTTTTTACAATGAATTCTTCCTTAGGAACACCTATGATACTTAGGTTTGGACAATGTATATAATCTCACATTTCTTGGAGACTTTGTTCTGTTCTCTTTATTCTTTTTTCTTTACTGGTGTCTGTTAGGTTAATCAAAAAGCCTTGTATTTAAGTTCTGAGATTTTTTCTTCTGCTTGTTCTAGTCTACTGTTAAAACATTCCACTGCATTTTGTACTTCCCTAAATGCTTCTTTCATTTCCACAAATTCAGTTTTTTTTTTTAAGTGGCTACTTCTTTTGATAATTTTGCATCCGTGTCCCAAATAGTTTTTTTTTTTAATTTCTTTATATTTGTTTTCAGTTTTCTTTTGAAGTTGCTTGACCAGTTTTACCATCAGAGTTTTGAGTTCTATGTCTGAAATTTCAAAATTTCATTTTGGTTAGGGTTTGTTGCTTAAGAGTTGGTGTAGTCTTTTGAGGGTGTTGGAGAACTCTGATTTTTTTTTTCATATTGTCAGAATTATTTTTATGGCTCCTTCACATTTGGGTAGATGATTTCTTCTTATCTGAGGTTGGCAGGGGGCTGACATAGGCACTGCAGTGTCCCCTTGGCTATATATAGCCTTGCTGTGGTGAGTTTCTCAATTGCCAGATGTGGCAGCCCTGTGCTGTGTACCTGCACTGGTTCACGGCATCCTGAATGGCCAGAGTGGTTTGGAAAGTGTTGTTAGCTGGCATGTGGTTTGCTATAGTATTTACCTCTGACTAGCAGGTGGAGGTTGTCAGAGACAGCCAGCTACAATGGTGGCTGTAGGGTTTCACCTTGGCATGTGTTGCCGCAAGAAAATGCCCAGCCAGCCTAGGCTGAGGGCAGGGTTCTAAGGATCTCCCAAGTTCTCTGTTTTGAGCTTTTGGGGAGAGTGCAGGGGAAAGGAGATGAAGCACCCCTCAAGTTGCACTCTTAGTTGTCCCAGTGGGGATTAGGAAGGAGTCTCAGGCCACTGGGATAATGGGATTGTGCAGAGCAGGCCCAGAAGTGTTCACAAGGGGAGTGAGAGATTGCTACTGCATGTCCCACCTGACTCTCACCTTGGCCCCAGGCAATCTGCAAAAGTGCAGTGGGTTTCAGAGCCTCAGGTGTTCTCAGGCAACCAGCCCAGCCAGGAACTGTCTGTAGCTGTGGAATTTGCCCTTGGGGCCCATACCAAGCTGGCTGGAAAGCAGCCTCTCAACCCTGTAAGGGTTGAATTCCTGGGAAATGGCAGCTGGCGTTGCTCAACACTTTTTTCCTGCACTACTCCACAGCAGAGCACAGCTGTGTGGAAGGCAGTTTCCCATTAGGGGCCCTGCAGGTTCAAGGCAGGAGCACAGAACTCCAAAATTCCTGTTATTTCCTTTCTTCACTATCTTTGGAGGCTGTGGTGGACTATAGTGGTACGGACAAGAGTCCAGTCAATTCCAGCCCAAGGCGGTGGATGTTTTTCTTCTTCTTTGCTTTAAGTGGTTATTATCACTCTATTGGAGACTTGTGAGGCATGCTTCTGGATCTGTTCCTCTCTGGATGTTGAGGAAATTCTATCTTGGTTTACTCTGTAGGAGAAACTCACTTTAGCTGCCTCATGTCTACCATCTTAATCCTTCTTCCCTTCCCAACATTTTCCTTTTTTAACTTCAACTCACTCTTGACCCAATTTTGGAATAAGTTCCCCTATGTTATTTCTTATTATATTCTTTTTCATTTGGAACCACTTACTATTTGTAAGCATATCTTTATGGCTGTTTAATGTCTAACTTTCCACTGGATTCTAGGCTCCATGAAGGCAGAGGCTATATCTGTTTGTTCAAAATCTATTGCATCCACAACAGATGACACTGTGCCTAATTAATAGCAGGTGCTCAATAATGGTTGAATAAATGAATTAGTTGCCATAACATAGGAAAGGACCTTCATGTGGCTATCAGAGACAGGAAAATTTACTTAGATTCATCTAGTCTACAAAATGTCCAAATGAAATCTGGAACTGGAACTTGAAAAACTTAATCCTGTGTTTTAGAGTATTACATTACATCTACAGTAGCAGGTCCTCATTTTGGATTCTGAAAAATCGTTTTTCAAATATATATGTAAAAATTTTATTTATACACACACATATCTATATCTATCTATTTATCTATCTATAATTACTTTATTTAATAAAAGGAGTACAACACGCTGGTTAAAGTTTAGGTCTCTAGAGCCAGACAGCCTGGGCTCAAATCCTTACTCAGTAACTAATTAGTTATGTGACCTTGAAAAAATGTTTATTGCCTCAGTGTTCTTGTGCATATAGTGGGGAAATAATAATAGTAATCACCTCATACGGTTGTTATTAAAATTAAATGCATTAATATATTAGTATAACATAAGAAGAAATATGCCTGACCAATCATATTAAATAGGGGTTACCTGCTAACTTAATTCTCACAAAATCTCATGGGATGGGAATCATTTCCCCTACTTTATAGGTTAGATAGTAGGGAGTTAGTATTTGTATTCAGATCTAGAATTCCAAAGGAAAGAGAAGAGGCTGTAAGACAGACTTACACAAAAGATAAACAGATGAGGAACTAGAGAAATGATTAGTGGGGTAGGGGGGTGATCACAGGTATGTGGCCAATGATGGCTATATTAAAAAATGTACATGAACATCATGTAGAAAATTATTACACTCACACAACATGATGAGTAAATGCAGTAGTGATGGTTAGATCTTTACCCAACACAGAAAGAGACTTGTCTAAAAGTCAGCACTTTTCAACAATGAAATAGGCTGCCTTTTCAGGATGAATTTCCTGTGACTGTGGACACATTCAGTCTAAATGCCTGTCGTGAATGTCATAACTTCATTGAGAAACTAAAAGAGATGACCTCAAAAAATACTATGTACTCTCAGACTCTATAACTGCAAGATAATAACAGAAATATAACAACATGTACCATTATAAAGGCCTAGAACCAAAATGATGGAAGACAGAAAAATTCCTGTTGAGAAACACGTTCTTGCTGTTTTAGCTGGTGTCTGACAGTTGCTATGTATTTAGTTGTGTACTTGCCCACAGGATATGATGCTTGGCTGAACTGGTATTTTGAAGATTTCAGGCAACCTCTGATACTTCTATTAATATTATTATATTATTTTAACTGTTAATTCTGCTCATAAAATGGACATTATTTACTGTGCTTCTATTAAATACATATTAAAAAGTATATAAAGTTTATAAATGAATATTTTAAAACACTTGATTGTCAGACTATTATCAAATTTGGCATAATTGTGGAATGATTAAAGAGGCAGGGGACTTGAGATGAGTCAAGTGGAATCCTCCAACCTAGAGCACGCTCAAAGAATACTTACTAATTGTGCTTGGTAGTGATGACAGGAGAGTGAGTGCCACTGAGTTGAATCATCATTACTTCCCCCACCTCCTACATACACTCATATTTAGGCCAGAGGGAATACTAACATGCTTCTTTGGAGCACAAGCCTGAGGGAATGTTGTAAGCTACAGAGATGGGTCAGCTTAATGTACTCATTACTAGTGCCTGAGTTGTGAAGTAATAGCTTAGAGAATCAGAGGATAAAGACTTTGTTCTCTCTGGGGACATAATCTTAGCTAAATATTCACACTCCACTTAGAAATATTTTAAGCCAAACACCTAAAAATCAGTGACTGATTGGCAACAGCTAAAAATTACAAACCCAGATACAATTTCTATGCATGTCCCTTCCATGTTCACTAATATGTTTCTGTCTTGTAAAAAGCTCTAACTTTACTTTCCTCTATTCAACATTCACCAGATTCTGGACTGAGCTCTTCAGAACTTTGTTTTATAAAAGGATCATAGGCAATAAGGCATTCTTTTTCCCTTGGACTTGAGCCTTATTCTAGAGGAGGGCCTTACTACTTAGAGGAGACATATCTGGTTTAAAACCAAAAGGTTTGTCATAATGACTTAAAATTCACGCTATTAAACATTACTTTGGCTTGAGATTTTGAAGACTTTATTTCTTTTAGAGACACGATCTCACTCTGTTTCCCTGGTTAGTATATAGTGGTGCGATCATAGCTCCTTGCAATTTTGACCTTCTGGGCCCAAGCAATCATCTTGCCTTGGCCTCCCAGGCAACTGGGACTACAGACATGTGCCACTACATCTGGACACAATTTTTATGTTTTTGTAGTGACAAGGTCTCACTATGTTGCCCAGGTTGGTCTCAAGTGATCCTTCTTCCTTGGTCTTTCAAAGTGCTGGGATTATAGGCATGAGCCACCATACCTGACCAAAACTCATTTATTTAAATCAACAAATATTTGTGTCTAGTAAGTTTAAGACTCTGTTCTAAGTGTTGGGAAGAATCAAGCAGATCAATCAAATATTTTAGAAACCTCCAGAGATAAATGTGTTCATCATTTGGTCTCCACACAAGCCTCTATTAAAATGTTCAAAAATAGCCGGGCTCAGTGGCTCAGCCTGTCATCCCGTGCCTTTGGGAGGCTGAGGTGAGTGGATGGCCTGAGCCCGCGGGTTCGAGACCCGCCTGGGCAGCGAGACCTCATCTCTACAATAAATCAAAAAATCAGCCGGGGCG
>NW_007116646.1:75943-76787 GCF_000164805.1 Carlito syrichta
ATAACCTACCCAGCCAAGCCTAAGCTTCATCAGTGAGGGAGAATTAAAATCTTTCCCAGATATCCAATCCCTAAGAACTTATGCAGCCACAAAACCATCTCTACATGAAACACTTAAGAAAGTACTAAACACAGAAGAAAAGGAAAAAAGAACAACGTTCTTCACAAGAGTACAGGGAAAAGAATAAAATATACACGAACCAACCCCAAAAGCAAAAGAAAGACAAAAAAAAAAAAAGAAAAAAGAAAAAACCAAGTGGAAGAACAATAACTCAATAAGAACTCCATGATAGGGATGAACTCTCACATTTCAATAATTAGTCTGAATGTGAATGGACTAAACGCACCACTGAAAAGACATAGAATGACAAAATGGATAAAATATCACCAGGCAACAATATACTGCCTTCAAGAGACCCATCTCACTAGAAAGGACATACACAGACTCAAAGTAAGAGGATGGGAAACAAATTTTCAGGCGAATGGAACACAAAAGAAAGGAGGAGTCGCGATCCTAATTTCAGACAAAATACCATTTAAGCTATCAAAAATTAAAAAAGATACAGAGGGCCACTACATAATGATAAAAGGTTCACTCCATCAACAAGAAATATCTATCCTAAACATATATGCACCCAACATAGGCGCACCAACATTCATAAAGCAACTTCTAGGAAAACTAAAGAAAGACATTGACTCTAACACCATAATAACTGGGGACTTTAATACACCACTCACCACCTTAGACAGATCATCAGGACAAAAAATCAGCAAGGAGATCCGGAACCTCAATGAGACTCTGGACCAAATGGACTTAATTGATACCTATAGAACACTCCATCCAA
>NW_007116647.1:0-676 GCF_000164805.1 Carlito syrichta
GGGGCAGCGTCATTGCCTCTTGCTTGTTCACATCCTCCAGAAATACAAACAAGAGGACTCCCCACGGGTCACACTGACTTTGGCTCATGCCGCTGTTTCCTAAGACTGACTGGATGTCCAGTGCCAGCACACACTGCACTGTGCATCTGAGACCACAGAGAGTTGCCCTCCCTGTGCCCAGAGCCTGCCCACTATCCCCTGCCACCAACAACCCCTACCTAACCTCCCCCGCTGAGACATCACCAAGGTCAGAGTGCCTGGCAGGGTTCTAAGACCAGGAGAGGTCCACACGCAGAGGCTCAGAGCTCTGATACCACCAGGGTCTCACTTTGGAAACAGCAGCCACTCAGCAAGAATGAGCAGATCTGGACCACAAAACGGCAGGCGGCCACAGTGGAGGCATGAGAGGGACACCCCAGAAGTGTCTCCAGCTCAGTTCCTAGCAGGCAGACAGAGGGCCCCAAGGGACACACTCGAAAGCAGTTACCTCCTAGCCGTTCCGGGCAGGGTTCCAGGAACCATCTCGTGTCTCTGGCTACACACAGGAGTCATCCCTACAGGGGACTTCATGTGGGAACAATGTCTGCTTTGTGGCCAGAGCTCACACTCGTGGGATTTCTGCCCTCAGCTTCCCGGGGGTTTTGTTTCTCTTGAACAAAGTGAAGAGAAGCGGTCT
>NW_007116648.1:0-517 GCF_000164805.1 Carlito syrichta
AGTTGTGCTGTGTCTTTGCAGTCAAGGTTGAATAGGGTGTATTGTGGGGCACTAAGATTCAGAAGCTACTTTCAGACTGCAATGTCTAACGTTTGGGGTGTAGGACCCTGAAACCAGCTTCCCACCATCTCACAATATGTCCATGCAATGGAGACATATGAGTATCCCCCCCTTCTCTGGCTAGGTCTTCCTCCTCTGATTGAACCCATTGTCCCATGAATTTGCCAGAATGGGGGATGGGGTGCCTGGGACTCTGCACTGGCCCTGTCCTTCCAGGGAGCATTCACTCAAAGTGATGTCCTTTGGGTTTGTGATTATCAATCCCAGAGAGATGTGGATTTCACTTCTAAGTCCCAGGGCACTGATCTGCTGCCCAATGGTGGGCATGCTAGAGCATTTCCTGCCCAGGTTCCAGTGTAACAGCAATAGTGGCACCTCTGTGTCTGTCCCTCTGCTAGATATCAGCATCCATTTCTCTCACTGCACTCTCACTTTAGCCACTGCTAATGTTGACCTG
>NW_007116649.1:0-351 GCF_000164805.1 Carlito syrichta
CATCTAAGTTATGAAAAGAATCATAGTTGTTATTTTTTAAATTTGTATAGTTTTATTTGCTCTTCTTATGTTGTTTCACTAGCCATTGTCTATTGATATAATAATATTATTTTTCTGTTTTAGTCTGTGAATGTAGTGAATTATATTGAATTTTTTAAAATGTTGAACTAACTTACACCACAAGCATAAGTTCCATTTTTTGTAAGTATATAACTCTTATTCTATGTTACTCAATTTGATATGTCAGTGAGTAAAAACTTTTGTGTCTAATTTTATAAGTGATCTTGGTTTGTATCTTTCTTTTGATGTCTTTATCTGGTTTTGATATTAGGGTGCTGGAGTCCTGCTCCA
>NW_007116650.1:0-757 GCF_000164805.1 Carlito syrichta
ACGAGGGACCAAGATTGAGCTAGCAGCTTCCAAGAGGTCTCAGCACAGGAAGTAGAGGGCCAGGATTTCAGTTTCCTCAGAGTTTGTGTAGTTCTAGAGCATACCATTTGCAGTCAAGAGCAGGCCTTGAGGCATTTATCATAGAAACAGGGTGTTTGGAGTTGTAGGCATCTTGTTTCTTTATGAGTTGGATTCTCTCTCTTGTCACTCAGGCTAGAGTGCAGTGAGGTGCTCATGGCCATCGCAGCCTCCAACTGGTGGACTCAGGCTATCCTTCTGCCTCAGACTTTCAAGTACCTGGAAGGTACTGTAGATGCATGCCACTATATCGGGCTCACAGGTTAACCGACAAATCAACCAACCCAAGTTGTGCCTGAAATAGATAAGACCCACGACTAGTTTTCACCTGGAGAACTGGCCATATACACGACCTGGCTCTATCCTCTTCCTAATACCTTTACTCCTGGATTTGCTTCCCTCCCTCCTAGCTAGGTTCTAGTAGTCTCAATTCAGTTTTCCATCTAAGACTGAAAAGCCTTTTGGCTAAAGCCAAGTAGCTCAAAAGCTGCTTCTAAAGAATCAGGAAAACAGTCTTCTCTATCCTCCTACAGCATACTCATAACTGGGACCTGAGTTCTGTCATGTTGTTCTTCCACAACCACTGGATGCTAGAGTCCAGCATCTTAACTTTAGAAGCAAAGGCATAATGGGCAATCTACTCTTTGATGCTGTCCCTGTCCTCTCTCCTATTCCCCTG
>NW_007116651.1:0-814 GCF_000164805.1 Carlito syrichta
GTTATTTGTATCTTTTGAGTAGCAGTCATTTATCAAAGGTGTCTTTTCAATATTATTTCCCAGTCTGTGGTTTATCTTTCCATTCTCTTACCAGTAACTTTCATGAGCAAAAGTCTTTAATTTTAATGAAGTCTTGCTTGGCAATTATTTTCTTCATAGATTACAGTCTTGGTGTTGTTTTTACAAAGTCATTGCCATATACAAGGTCATCTAGATTTTCTTCTATGTTATCTTTTAGGAGTTTCATAATTTTTTCTTTTACATTTAACTAGATGGTCCATTTTGAGCTATTTTATGGGACAGCTATAAAACCTATGCCTAAATTTATTTAATTTCTGCAGATGGATGTCCAGTTTTCCAGCACAATTTTCTGCTCCTTTACACTATCTTTGCTCCTTTATCAAAGATCAGTCGATTACATTTATGCGCGTCTATTGTGTTCTGCTGATTTACATATCTATTCATTCACCAATATTACAGTTTTGATTACTACAGCTTTATAGTTAAATCTTGAAGTTTGATAGTGTTATTCCTTCAACTTTGTTCTTCTCCTTCAACACTGAATTGGTTGTTCTGTGTCATTCTCCTCTCCATATAAACTTTGGAGTCAGTGTGCTGATATCCATACAATAACTTGATGAGATTATTTGGGATTGTGTTGAAATTAAAGATCAGTTGGGAAAGATTTATATCTTGATAACTATTGATTTCCTGACTTAAGTTGCATTAATTTCTGCACTGATTTTTATTTTCTCCTTTAGAGTTATTTATTTATTATTTATTTATTATTATTATTTTTTGAGTTGGAGTCCTA
>NW_007116652.1:0-642 GCF_000164805.1 Carlito syrichta
CAAGACGGGACTGGGAAAAAGTCTGAGAGACCCAGAAAGTCATCCAAACCAAAGCCAAAGGGGTCCAAGAGCGCACATCCAAATATGTGGGTGTGTGGATGATAAATGGAGATGACTCACCCAAGGTGCAGAAAGGCGTACTATGCAGCTGTTGGAGTCTCAAGGGCCTTCTTGAAGTTACTTTACCAACCAGAGAGGAAAAGAGCAAAGAAAGCCAAGTACTTTGTCTCCCACCCGTACGGGCGCTGGCGGTCCCAACTTTCCTTCGGTGACCTTCTTGCCTTCCTAAGAAGTAGCCTTAGGCAGAGACCATCAGTTGACCTCCGAGATCCAGCCCGGTCCACGGGGAAACTCAGAAATCTTGATTAGAAGGAAGCAAGAGTTAACCTTAGTCCCTCACCCAGTCAGGCCACAGCGGCCTGATATTTTTCCCTGGGGTCTTTCAGCACGCTGAAGTGTAGCCTCAGCCAGAACCTTCAGTTGCTCCCAGGTTCCAACACAGTCCACAGAGGGTCACCAGTTAGGAAATAAGAAAGAGAGAAAAACAGATCTCAGATATCTCGGTGGGACCCCCAAAAATGTTAGGGTATGGATGGACAGGGTGAGGGTGGAGAGACACAGGATGACACAACAACACCTGCC
>NW_007116653.1:0-611 GCF_000164805.1 Carlito syrichta
CTTGAGGGCTCCAAGGTTGTTGTGACATTCCAGCCCAAATGAATATGTTATGGTTAAGTGATTTTCTCTAGTAGTCTGTTTTACTTATTGTTTTTTGTTTTGAATGTATTTACTCTAGACCCATGGAGACACGACATGGAGGTCAGGGACCTGAGTCCAGAAGATTTTTCTTGTGGCCCCAATGTGTGTTATCTCCCAGAAGGTCTCTGAAGAAGTGGAATGGATTTCCAACCGCAGCAAGAGGAGCTGGAGTTGAGACAGGGCTCTCTCAGGATCTGCTACACAAGGAATGCTGGTGGGCCTGTCTCATGGGCTCATCGTGTGTGCATCACCGAGCTGGTTCCTGCATCAGTGGGGTAGTTCTTTTCCACTGCAACAGGAAAGGCTAGAGCTGAGACTAAGTCCTCTTGGGATCTGCTGTGGATTGGAGCCTGGTTTGTCTGTCACATTGGCTCATACAACTACATGTCTTCCAGTAAGTCCCTACACAGACAGAACAGTTCCTCAACTGCAGCAGGGCATTCTGGAGCTGAGACTCTTCCTTTGAGATATGCTGTGGGGTGAGGCTGGATAGCCTAGTGTCATTGGCTCAGAGGGGTATTCATTTCCTA
>NW_007116654.1:0-344 GCF_000164805.1 Carlito syrichta
CCTACAGCATGTCTTTCGGGTGTGTTTGTGTGTGTGTGTGTGTGTTTGTGTGTGTGTGTCGGTGTGTGTGGGATGTTGTGACAGTGTCATTTGATTGCAGCGGGAAGATGAAAAGAGAGTACAGCTAGCTAGTATTGTTGGCTTCCTGGGTAGTGCTACTTCACTACTTTTACTTTTCTTAAACCTTTGAAGCTTCCGATTTTCATGGAAAAATGTCTCTGGAGTAATGCTGGGTGGCAGAAGGTTGTAAGCAGCTTTCATGTGATGCAGGTATATGTGTGGATAATTCTTTTGTTTTCCATTTTCTTCCTTTAACGGACAGCTGCCAATGGATTTTTAAAAAA
>NW_007116655.1:0-766 GCF_000164805.1 Carlito syrichta
CCTAACACAGCACATGTGACTATTCCCAAAGTAAAATCATAGACTACTTTATATTTAATTCCATTTCATCCAGCAACATTTTTTGAATGCCACATACTGTAAAAAATTCCGTAATTGCATCTAAGGTACGGTCACTGATCTCACAGAACTGACTGTCTAATGAGAAATAAAACAAACATGGAAATTAATTACGATATAAAATTGAATAAGATGAGCAAAACTGGAAAAACAGAAGTGCTTACCCTAAACTGTAAGACAAACTAAGCAGTGACTGTTTCTTCACATATTTTCTCTAAATACTTGTGTTTATTTATATCATTTATTCTTACAATGCTGGGGTTGCACTTTGTATTTTGTTTCCTGCTCTTTTAAAATTTGGCATATATCATAAAATTCTTTCATATCCTTAATTATGTTTAAAAATACTGCTTGATGGCCAGAAGGTATTCTATCATATGGGAGACATTTAAACATTCTATTGTTGACTATTGAGTTTGCTTACTCACTGCTTCAAGCCTAAGGAGAAGTAAAGAAAAAAGATCAATAAACATTAATTTTTAATGTAAAGTATATTCAAACGTGTTTTTTACTACATGCATCAGGCAAAGTTAGTATCAGATCATACGTTTCACATTTTAATCTACATATAATTGTTAAACAGTCCTATTCAGAGTAAATGGGAAACAAATGGACACAGGTAGATTTTTTTATTTACTAACTTTGTTTGTCAGTCACTTGCATGATTTTCATCATTTACCCAAAGGAA
>NW_007116656.1:0-722 GCF_000164805.1 Carlito syrichta
TACTATGTTTTATTTGATCTAATCATGATATATGTGTATTGATAGAATTTGAAATTTCTTTCTTTTTTGTTTTTGAGTTGGAGTCCCACTCTGTCGCCCAGACTGGAGTGCAGTGGCTGCTCCCTGCCACAGCAGCCTCGACCTGCTGGGCTCTGGTGCTCCTTCTGCCTCACCCTTCCCAGTAGCTGGAACTACAGGCGTGCACTGCCACACCTGGCTGATTTTTTGATTTATTGTAGAGATGAGGTTTCACCAAGTTGCCCAGGCGGGTCTTGAACCCGCAGGATCAGGCAATCCTCTCACCTCAGCCTCCCAAGGCGCGGGATTACAGGCTGAGCCACCAAGCCCGGTTGTTAGAATTTGAAATTTCTAAGGCACATGCTTTTTGTTAAAAGTAGTTTTCCTCCTCTGAAGTTCATTTGATGGAAAAAGATACACAAGGAGTGATCAACCCAAAAGAATAAAAGGTAGATCAGATGTATCTAATTTCACCACACATATTGAGCTATGGTAGTTTTTTTAATTTGGTTTGGGTTATTTTTCCCCTGGTAATTGCGCAAAAGTGTATGTGTTAAAATTTGTCAGTTGATATAAAATAACAAATGAAATAGCAAGTAATCATGCTGTAAATATCATTTTCAGATGTCTGTGATATGTAAAAGTGGTTTTGATAAATCCCTTATTTTGTGAAGAAAGAAAAAAATTGATCCATTTGGGTAGTA
>NW_007116657.1:0-377 GCF_000164805.1 Carlito syrichta
TGCCCCATCAATCTCCAGAACTTTCTTCATCTTTCCCAACTGGAAGTCAGTCTATACTTGTTAAATATGAACTTCCTGTTCTTTTCCCTGCATCCCTTGTAGCCATCACTCTACTTTGATCGTTCCCTATGAATTTGATCCTTTAAATACCACGTATAAGTGATTATATTTGTCCTTTTTGCTTGGCTTCTTTGATTTCTTTTTTTTTTTTGAGTTGGAGTCTCACTCTGTCGCCTAGACTGGAGTGCAGTGGCCGCTCCTGGCCACCGCAGCCTTGACCTGTTGGGGCTCTGGCGATCCTTCTGCCTCAGCCCTCCAAGTAGCTGGAACTACAGGCGCCCGCTACCACACCCGGGTAATTTTTTTGAGTTATTGTA
>NW_007116658.1:0-562 GCF_000164805.1 Carlito syrichta
CAGACGGGTGCTGCGGAGAGACTCCCTCTTTCGGCCGGCTCTGATCTTCCTTCCTTTCTTCTTGTTTTTCTGTTTCGTGTAGGTGTGGGGGGGGGGTCTCGCTGTGTTCCTGAGCCTCGTCTCCGACTTCTGGCCTCGAGGGATCCTCTCGCCTGGGCCTCGTGGAAGAGTTTCCGGTTCGAGACGGTCTCTTCCGGTGACGGTGCTGTTGATGTCGAGATGATGATCCTCGTGCGCCTGGTTCCTCTGGAGACTTCTGACTGATTTTTGGCGTGCCTCGTTTTCGAGCTGAGGACGATCTCCGCGCTGTCTCCTGTGTCGCCGTTCCGTCCGAGGCGCGTCTGGACTCGTCGAGGCCTGGATGACTTTCGCGAGGCGGGAGGAGGAGTGGGCTGCCGTTCGCTTTCCCCTTCGGCTCTGATGTCCGGTTGTTTCCGTGTGCGCCTTTTGAGACGTGGAAGACTGAAAAGATCGACGTGAGAAAGAAAGCACGGGGTGATGATTTTGCCGCCGGTGCCCTGTCTGTCCCTTGGATGCGACGGTGAGCGAGGGGAGGCTCGGG
>NW_007116659.1:0-800 GCF_000164805.1 Carlito syrichta
TGTCCCGACTGTCCCTGTACCTGAGGGGTCATATGTGGCATTGCCCTCTGTGCAGGTATGTCAAGTTTCAACAATTGCTCACAAATGCTTCCTGTCTCAGGGCTGCCACAAGAACAGGGAAAATGCACAGAGACTGTGACACCATGCCTGGCACATGAGAACATAACAGAAGTCACAAGCACACCTCTCTCTCAGTACAGTTACAGAACACAGGTTTGTCCATGTGTGAAATGGGTTCACAGGGGTGTACAATGCCGGGGTCTGTGCCTGACAGGAGCTGCTTCCCTTTCTGATCTGGACTGTGAGGTCTGGGGCCTGAAATCCAAGAGAGAACTTTCCCCATCCCAGCCATCCCTATAGTACCAATAAGCAAGTACAAGAAATAAAAGTGGTTGAGGCCGGGCATGGTGGCTCACACCTGTAATCCCACAACTTTGGAAGGCCGAAGCAAGAAGGTTGCCTGAGACCAAATGTTTTGAGACCAGTCTGAACAATATAGCAAGACCTCATCTCTACCAAAAGAAAAAAAAATCGTTCGGGACCCACCTGGGCAACTTGGTGAGACCTCATCTTTACAATAAATTAAAAAATTAGCCAGGTGTGGTAGTGTGCACCTGTAGTTCCAGCTACTTGGAAGACTGAGGCGGAAGGATCACCAGAGCCCAGCACGTCAAGGCTATGGTGGCCCGGGAGCAGCCACTACACTCCAGTGTGGGCAACAGAGTGAGACTCCAACTCAAAAAAAAAAAATCAATAAATTATCCAGGTGTTGTGGCATGCAGCTGGAGTCCAGGCTGCTC
>NW_007116660.1:0-822 GCF_000164805.1 Carlito syrichta
ACTCACCCAAAATAACCTGTTCCTGATGACTTCACCAATATCGATGAGAATGTGGATGCACAAATCTTCCAGGCCATGAAAACAGTGCACAGAATAAAGGGTGCTTTTAAGATCACTTGGAGTGCTCTATATATGTCTTCTTCAAATGTAGCATCTATTATTGACTGATTTTTTACTTTGACTCATTTGGTAAAATAAATGCAACAGAAGAAATTTAAATCATTCAATTTTGTTTTCAGTCTCTTTAGTACCAAGGTAACAAAAACATTCAGGGATACACCCACACCACTGATGTACATTCTATCACTGTATATATATATATTTGTTATATTAATTTTGTTTTGTGCTTCTTTGTGTAGGGTGGGGGCAGGAGTATGCCTCCAGTTTCCCTTCTCCTAACTATCACCTACTCTACCAGGCCCATCCTAAAATTCACTTCCTTAAAATGGTTTCCAAATTTCTCTCCAATCTAATCGCAATTTAATTTTCACTTTTATCATGGTGCCTGCTCCCTCAAGTCTTCTGATATTTCTAGACTCATCTCTCACCACTCCTGAACCTATCTTCTTGCCTGACACCAATCTTTATTCATGCAGGTCACTCTTCTTATAATGCTGTCCTCTGATCACCTGTTTAAATGTACTTATATTTCAAGGCCAAACCAAGTTGCACCTAATCCATTAAACAGTCCACAATCACTATATACCACATGACTTCTCCCTTCTATAATCTGGAACTAGCCCCTGCTTGATTATTCATATGTCACTATAGATGGTGTCTGCTCAGTCATCCTCCATTTTATCTCATCCCTCGACTGAACTT
>NW_007116661.1:0-685 GCF_000164805.1 Carlito syrichta
GCTTGGATGGCACATCCACATCTTGCAAGAATATGGGCAGAGTCTCTGGTGGAAGATGACAGGAGCTTTTCATGGGGACAGCAAGATGGTGTCTGTTCAAGTGGCTGTTTCGAGCTGGTGAAGTCCTGTTCTTTTTATGGTCACAAAGCCTTCTGATGAGGTCTGACAGCGGAAGGGCATATGCCTGGTTCTGTTCTCACCCGGTTGCCTGTGGTGTCTATCGGGTGAGGCAAACAACCGGTCCCTGTTGGCATGAGGTCTTTTAGGAAATAAGATAAAGTCTTTTTCTGAGATGGAGTTACTTGTGTAAAGGGTGCCCCGTACACTCTCCGATATAAAGATCTTTTTCTACATTAAGTTTGAGCTTTAAAAATAAAATGCTATGTTCATTAAAAATTATTGAAATTTAAAATATAGGCACTTTATTTTCTGTCGACCTTCCTATATCTGTCATAATAACTGAAAAGAAAAATATGTGTTTTCTAGGAACTGCCAGTGTCTTCTTGTTTGATTTTACTCGGTTTGACTTCCACCTCTCCCTGTTCTGACATCCAAGCCTGGGCTCTTTTGTTTCTGCCTTGGAAAGGGAGGCCCTATCTCCCTGAGGAAACCAGGGGGACATGGGTTTAAAGTGGTTTCTTCTGGGTTATGGGTAATGGGGTCAGCATTGAAAAGTGCACTTCAG
>NW_007116662.1:0-751 GCF_000164805.1 Carlito syrichta
GGTAGTCTTCTATTCTGAGTTACATTTTAGTGTTTGTATCATGAATCAGTGTGAATTTTTCTCAAATCCCTTCGACCTCAATAAAGAAGGTTGTATGTGGCTACTTTTATACTGCTAGTGCGGAATTTTCCTTTGTTGAGTTTTGTTGAAATGACATTTACGTTTTGTACGTTGTGCTACACATGTTTCCCAGAAATCAATCCCACTTGGCATGGTTTCTAATTGAATTCATTTTACTATACGTGGCTGAGGATTGGTGTCCGAAATGCCGATGAATGCCTTCCAATGAATAATTGAAGAAAAAGCCTAGAGATTCCACACCTGCACCAACAGTATGGGAGCTCGGTGGACATCCGCTCGGAGAACAATCCTAGCCCATGATAGCTGCTGCTTTCCAAAAGCTCTTGAAAGTCTCTGGAAGTTGTCCTAAGTTAGGCATCCAAGCCACCAGACAGGTTTGGTCTCCGAGAGAGCATTGAGAGTAGGTGGCACACGGCCATGACCTATCCCCACCCCGAGCTGTACATGACGAAAGGTCTGCTTGGTTGAGTGTGGCCGAGAAGATGATGCTGTGTCTCCCCTCAGCTCCCAGACCGGAGAGTCAGTGTCTTCTTCCTTCCAGCTCTGAGTCATGGAGGCTCCGTTCCTGGCAAGTGAGTCCCAGAGGCTGGGGCTTACTTCCGCCATCTGTTGCCCACTCACAGGATTGGAGCTCTGTGCAGGGCCGGGCAGGCCGGGACAGTGGGGTTCA
>NW_007116663.1:0-820 GCF_000164805.1 Carlito syrichta
AAGAATTAATTTCATAGATCCATTCTCTGAAGCTAAATTGTTGCAAACTAATATAGTTAAAGCTCTGTCTTAAAAACACAATACATACTGTTTAAAGCATTAGCTTAAATGAAAAATTATATTTTACATTAGTGTAGTTGTATTTATTTAATTCAGTAATGAAATTAATTTGGAGTTGTTGGCCTACTGCCTTTGCAGGTTTCTGTGACTCCCTTGCTGAGAAAGTGTGATTCAAACACCAGAATCATTTTTTCTCATCTGCTAAAACTCATGTTTAGACTATGGGCAAGTTTTCATGGCAGATTTAAAACAAATTTGGAACAAATATTCTGTGATAATATTTGGAAGCTGGGTGATGTCTACATAACTAGAACCAAATATGAGTCTGAGTTCATGGACTCTAAAGCTATCAAATATACATCATTTTGGAATACTACTTTAGTTTTTCTTGTATTTTTGGAGTTTAACTCTTACACTGCTAATTATGTCCACTAGAAACTAACTGCATTTAGACACAGACTCTTTTCTGTTTTATTAATAATTAACAAGGACTAAATGGTATTAGGATTTAGGTTTAAAACTAAGTATATTCGCAAATTGTTTCAAGCTCTTCATGTTTTCTCCTAGAGAAGAAATATCAATTCTGTGATCTGTATGTCTTGTTCAGCGCTCATTTCATTTATAGCCTAATTTATCCCCCCAATAAAATATATTCTCTTAGATTAAGTTGCTATGGTAGCATTTTAACGATTATTTGTTATAACCTGGACCTTACTGTTTGCAAAGTCCTTTAAAAGTCAGTTATCTGCGTTACTACTTT
>NW_007116664.1:0-667 GCF_000164805.1 Carlito syrichta
TATTTCTTTATGGCCATTTCCTGGTCTTAGAAGAATGACGTTGGTAATTTAATGGGTATTGCACTGAATCTGTAGACTGCCTTGGGTAGAATGGACATCTTAACAATATTGATTCTTCCTATTCATAAACATGGAATATTCTTCCATTTGTTTGTGTCTTCTTGGTTTTCTCTGAGTAGTGTTTGGTAGTTTTCATTGTGAAAGTCTTTCACTTCTGATTAGGAAGATGTTCAAGTATTTCTTTTTCTTTCTTTTTTTTTTTGGTAGTGACTGTGAATGGGATTGTGCCTTTTATTTGATTCTCTGCCTGTTTGTTGTTGGTGTACATGAATACAATAATCTTTTGCACATTGATTTTGTACCCAGAGACTGCTAAAGACCTTTTTCAGTGCAAGGAGGTTTTTAAAAGTTTCTCTTGGATTTTTGAGGTAGAGGATCATATTGTTAGCAAAGAGAGGTAATAATTTCCTCTTTTCCTATTTGGATACCCCCTGATTTCTTTCTCTTGACTAATTGCTCTAACTAGGACTCCCAACACTATGTTGAACAGGATGGGTGAGAGTGCAGTCTTGCCTTGTTTCAGTTTTCAGGGGAAACACTTCCAATTTCTGTCTGTTTAATAATATGTTGATTGTGGGTTTATATTGTACATGGCTATATTTTAAGG
>NW_007116665.1:0-625 GCF_000164805.1 Carlito syrichta
CATCCATGTGCAGAGGACAGGCCATGTGAGGACATAAGAAGGCAGCTGGGTGGTCTGCAAGTCAAGGAGAGAGACCACAGAAGGAATCAACAATGCCAACACCTTGGTCTTGGGCTTTGAGCCTCCAGAACTGTTAGGCAACGAATTTCTGTTGTTGAAGCCCCTCCTTTCTGCCCATGGTACTTGTCTGCAGCAATGCTAATAGATGGAGACACACGGGCAGAAGTCTGTTGGCCTCTTCTGAACTTGACTCTGCCATCAGCAGCATCTGAGAAAGACAAGGGAGACAGGAAAGGGAGCCCCCTCTTCCCCAAACCTCCACAGGAATGTGTGTCTCCCCTAGAGCATTTTGGTTGATGTACCCGTAGACGCTGTGGAAACATAAATTTTCTCAGTGCAGAGATTAAACTCACCTAGCTCTGTCCACTAAGAAGCATCCTAGGTCATATGAGAAGTCATGATTCACCTGCCAGTCACTCAACTTATTCCTAAGAGAGTGGACCACAGGTCCCACAGATTCCCACTGGGGAGGAGAGAGCTTCAGAATGGAGCAGGTGGCACTGGGGGTTCCATCTGAGCATCCTGCTATCATCATGGGGATATTTGAGGGTGGGCTCTGATGTGC
>NW_007116666.1:0-664 GCF_000164805.1 Carlito syrichta
AAGGGATTGTGCTTTTTATTTGTGTCTCTATCTACTTATTGTTGATGTATAGGAATGCACGTTTATTTTGTACCCTGAGACTTTTCCAAAGTACTTAAACAGTGCAAGCAGGTTTTTGACAGATTATCTTGGATTTTCAAGGTATAGGATTATATCATCAGCAAAGAGGAATATCTTGACTTCCTCTTTGCCTATATGGATACCCCTAATTTCCTTCTCTTGTCTAATTGCCCAAGCTAGGACTCAGGATATATTTTATAACTAATTCTTTCTGACACATATATTAGAATGCGGTGTCATTTCAAACTTGTTTGTGGGAGTAACATTAAATAATTTTCCTGACTCAGATTGAATGATGAGTAATATTTGCTTTGAAAGAAATTTAATCTTCCTGTATTTTATTTTCTTCACTGTTTCTATTCTTTGGGCATGCATTTTTGTTTTGTTTTAGAGCTGATTTTAAAATTAACTATTAACAATTATATAGTTTATATATGAATGTCATATAAATTATAAAGCATATAGAAAATTCATAATGTAATTTGTGCTTCTAAATACAAAAACATAAAAATGTATGAAATTTCCTCCTTTTATAATTTTCTACCACTTTCCTGGGTAACAATTGTTAACTGACTATTGTCACATGGTCAGGAAGTGGGTGGGG
>NW_007116667.1:0-754 GCF_000164805.1 Carlito syrichta
AGTTGATTTTTAACTGGTTTTAAGACTTTATGGAAAATTTGTTATGATTTGGCAGTTCTATAAATAGGACGAACTTGTTATGACTGAAAAAGACAGTTTTTTTATTCTCTCCCCAAGCTCTGGGTTAGTCTCTTATCCTCCCACCTCCTATCCCTGGGGCATATTTACATAAGGGCAAGATCAAACAAATTCAACAGTGTCCACAGTTTCATTTCTTCCAAATAATTCTCTAGTTTTGCAGCTCTGACATCTTGAGGTCCCCAGTGAAGAGGGGGAAGTTCCTTGGGGATGCCATTTTCCCAGCACTGGGTGCACAGACTCGCCACCATGATGCAACGGGCCTGGTCGCCAACCTTTCAAAATGACCTTTCTCCATTGCCCAGATGGCAGGGACGCCAGGCAGGGAGGTGGAGGGCTGGACTGTTCCAGGCCGACCACCCCAGCCTGCCTCCACCCCAATGCGGGCCCTGGTTTACCTGAATCGTTAAGCACTCATGAGAACCTCTCACTTTTCTTCACCAAGACCTGGGAAACCACTCTCTCTTTGAGACAATTTAGCGAGTGTCACGCAGTCCCCAGTGGCCGAGACCCGCGGGGTCGTGCACAGTTTCCACCCTCGACCCTTGGGCTTCAGTTAAGACATTGGGGGGTCTCCCTGTGGCGACCGCACTGCTCCCAAGGCCCAGTTCCTGGTGTCCAGCCTGCACCATCGTGCCAAGCAAGGTCCAGGCATCCCCCCATTGACCCCAGGTTA
>NW_007116668.1:0-710 GCF_000164805.1 Carlito syrichta
ACCCAAAGATGATTTACTGCTAAATCCCTCAAAGGAAATTGTATGTGGGATGTGAGAAAGGGGAATGCTAAATGGCATAACTGTGTCTGAGTCTTCCAAGAATGTTTGAAATTTAGACCAGTGTACTGTCATCCATGATTTCATATGTTTTCAACCATCTACATTATTAAAGATAAACACTTGCCTACTAGAAATCCCTTTAGAAAATCTATTGACAAACATACACCCACAAAACACCTCCTGAGTGTATGCATTCCAGGCTTTAAATGAGTGTGTGCACTAGAAGTCACATGTCCATGGGTTAAAATCTACTCAACTGGCTTGAGAGACAGCAACCTCATAAAAATATCCTACTGAGTAGTGTCACCCAAGGTTAGCAGGCTTTACAAGCTCAGCAGAACATCTCTGGGAAGTTCTGAAGATCTTCAGAGTCTACCAGCAGATTCCAAGAGTATTCTTAGAGAAAACTTCAGGTTTTGAAATGAGTCAAAGAAGAACTGACCCTGTCACCAGGCCTCATAGAAATATCCCATGACCCAGCGGCCCTTGATCTGTTCTTTTCTGACCTCATCCCTCACTCAAATGTCACCAGAGCCATCTCCAGAGCTGCTACACCATTTTGTCCTTGCTGCAGCCCAGAAGATTCATCCCCACATTTGCAGTGAGAGAGATACACAGAAGGGACTCCAGGCCACTTGACCTGACCATTT
>NW_007116669.1:0-741 GCF_000164805.1 Carlito syrichta
GGTCTCACTATGTTGCTCTGACAGATCTCAAACTTCTGGACTCAAGTCTTTTTCATTTCTGTAAGACTCTGTGATGCAAACAATCAGATCCTGGATTGTCAAAAAGAAAAAAGTGGGAGAAATCCCTTTTAAGTGCATTACTAGACTCACAAGAAGTAAGTGAAATGTGAAATCTCTAAAGATGAACTCTCCACCCCTACAGCCCCCAACACACACCAATGAAAAGAACTAGAATGAAATGAGGCCAGAACTCTCTGTTAAGCAAGTGTGAGGAATGAAGCCTCCCTGAAGATGAGAGTTGCACATCTCAGGACCTGGAGCTGGCCAGTGGCAGGTGAGGGTTGGGTCTGGGGGTTGGGCCTTCAGATTCCTCACAGGCCTGAAAGAAGTAGATAAGGGTTTACAAAGGTCACTAAGCACAGAGGAGGTGGCCATGAGTGCGAAAGTCAGTAGAAACAAAAAGATTCAGTCCCTAAAGACTCAAGATGCTAGAATCAGCAGAAACAGACTCAGGATAGTGGTGGACAGTGTGTTTAGAGAAAAAAAGGCTGGGCTTTTTAAAAAGTTTATTTATATTTTTATTATGATTTTTTTTTAGTCGGAGCCTCACTCTGTTGCCCAGGCTAGAGTGCCGTGTCACACTCACAGCCACCCCCATATCAATCTGCTGGGCTCTGATGGTCCTTCCACCTCAACCTTCCAAGTAGCTGGAACTACAGGCATGCTACCACACCTGACTAA
>NW_007116670.1:0-332 GCF_000164805.1 Carlito syrichta
TACAGGCATGCGCTACCACGCCCGGCTGATTTTTGATTTATTGTAGAGATGAGGTCTCGCTGCCCAGGCGGGTCTCGAACCCGCGGGCTCAGGCAATCCACTCACCTCAGCCTCCCAAAGGCGCGGGATTACAGGCTGAGCCACCGAGCCCGGCCAGATGCAGTTTTTTAAAGAATTTTTTTGAGTTGAGATCTCAGGCTAGAGTGCAGCGGCACACTCACGGCCACTCCAGCTTCGACCTGCAGGGCTCTGGCGATCTTTCCACTTCAGCCTTCCAAGTAGCCAGAACTACAGGCATGTTCTACCATGCCCAGCTAATTTTTTTTTTTTTT
>NW_007116671.1:0-846 GCF_000164805.1 Carlito syrichta
CCATTTAAGCTATCAAAAATTAAAAAGATACAGAGGGCCACTACATAATGATAAAAGGTTCACTCCATCAACAAGAAATATCTATCCTAAACATATATGCACCCAACATAGGCGCACCAACATTCATAAAGCAACTTCTAGGAAAACTAAAGAAAGACATTGACTCTAACACCATACTAATACACCACTCACAACCTTAGACAGATCATCAGGACAAAAAATCAGCAAGGAGATGCGGAACCTCAATGAGACTCTGGACCAAATGGACTTAATTGATACCTATAGAACACTCCATCCAAAGACCACAGAATACACATTCTACTCATCACTACATGGAACATATTCTAAGATCAACCACATAATTGGACACAAATCAAGTATAAGCAAATTTAAAAGGACTGAAATTCTACCATGTACCTTCTCGGACCACAGTGGAATAAAAATAAACATTGACACCAACAAAGTCCCCCCAAAACCCACAAAGACATGGACACTAAACAGCATGATGCTAAATAACTCCTGGGTCAATGATGACATCAAAATAGAGATCAAAAGATACCTGGAAACAAATGAAAATAAAGAAACATCTTACCAAAATCTCTGGGATGCCTTAAAAGCTGTAATAAGAGGGGAATTTATATCCCTACAAACAGACATGAGGAAAATGGAAGGAACAGAAATTGACAACCTAATAAGCCATCCTAAAGAAGCTGGAAAAGCAAGATCACAAAAACTCTAATTTCAGCAGAGATCCAGATCATCAAAATAAAAGCTCAAATCCAGGACATAGAGACAAAAGATATACAAAAATCAATGAAACAAAAAGCTGGTTCTTCGAAAGGGTAA
>NW_007116672.1:0-727 GCF_000164805.1 Carlito syrichta
GGACATGGAAATTGATCAAGCTGAGAAATTGGGCTGAGTTAATGGCAACTAGATTTTATCTCAATTGTTTAATTACTCAGCTTTAGTAATAACTACCTGGAATGTTACCTAAAAAATAATTGAAAGATCATGTCCAGTTTCTATGAGAAATAAAGTTGTGATCAATTAGCATCATCTGCCTTTCAATTGACAGTGAAATAACATTGGGTTTTGCTGTCTTTTATCATAGTGATGTCTGGAAATATCTTACTGAATACAAATTTACAGTAGAACTTAGCTATATCTAAATAGACTTGCTAAAAGTTGTCTTTGTTTCTTTATTTTTAATCAGGTCATATTTATAAGTCTGCCAACTTGCAGATATAAGTAACTATTTCCAAGCCAAGTTTTCATTTATAAAACGCAGGACCAGAATACTTCTTTAAAGTTACTTACATTTCAACAATGTTATTATTCTATGATTTTAATTATAACTTGATTTAAAAACATTAAATACCTTTTTAGGATACTCAAAACCAATCAATTATTGAATACTGTGTTTAGGTACTATTCTACATACCCAGTGTATAGTGATGAATAAGTAGACAAGATCTTTCTCTTAAGAAATTTGTATTTTATAGTATATGCATAGGGGTTAATGGAGTGACTGGGGGTGCATAAACTACTAAACTTAAAAGTAAGGTAACAAATAAACAAGTGTCATATATTGATATAATTATTTGACAGC